>NW_027212814.1:0-59887 GCF_030788295.1 Drosophila virilis
TTATAGAGTCCAAACCATTGACAAAGAGACAAACCTTTTGAATATCGGATGAGATCTGATCGAGTTATGGGAGTGTAAGTTTGGCCTATATCTATATAGGATATTTGAGGGCACAATTTTCAGATGATTTGGACCAGGAATCGGGTTGCCAGATTTGGATGCCACATTGTTCTAGAGGCCAAACCATTGACAAAAAGACAACCTTTTGAAAATCGGATGAGATTTGACCGATTTATGGGAGTGTAAAATCTATATATAGGATAATATCCTAAATATCCTATCCTATCCTACCCTCAAATGAGGGTACAATTTTCACATGAATTTCGACCAGGAATCGGGTTGCCAGATTTGGATGCCACATTGTTATAGAGTCCAACCATTGACAAAGAGACAAACCTTTGAATATCGGATGAGATCTGATCGAGTTATGGGAGTGTAAAGTTTGGCCTATATCTATATAGGATATTTGAGGGCACACAATTTTCAGATGAATTTGGACCAGGAATCGGGTTGCCAGATTTGGATGCCACATTGTTCTAGAGGCCAAAACCATTGACAAAAAGACAACCTTTTGAATATCGGATGAGATCTGATCGAGTTATGGGAGTGTAAAGTTTGGCCTATATCTATATAGGATAGTTTAGGGTACAATTTTCACATGAATTTCGACCAGGAATCGGGTTGCCAGATTTGGATTGCCACATTGTTATAGAGTCCAAACCATTGACAAAGAGACAAACCTTTTGAATATCGGAATGAGATCTGATCGAGTTATGGGAGTGTAAAGTTTGGCCTATATCTATATAGGATATTTGAGGGCACAATTTTCAGATGAATTTGGACCAGGAATCGGGTTGCCAGATTTGGATGCCACATTGTTCTAGAGGCCAAACCATTGACAAAAAGACAAACCTTTTGAAAATCGGATGAGATTTGACCGAGTTATGGGAGTGTAAAGTTTGGCCTATATCTATATAGGATAGTTGAGGGTACAATTTTCACATAAATTTCGACCAGGAATCGGGTTGCCAGATTTGGATGCCACATTGTTATAGAGTCCAAACCATTGACAAAAAGACAAACCTTTTGAAAATCGGATGAGATTTGACGGAGTTATGGTAGTGTAAAGTTTGGCCTATATCTATAAAGGATATTTGAGGGTACAATTTTCACATGAATTTGGGACTAGGAATCGGGTTGCCAGATTTGGATACCACATTGTTCTAGAGGCCAAACAATTGACAAAAACACAAACCTTTTGAAAATCGGATGAGATTTGACCGAGTTATGGGAGTGTAAAGTTTGGCCTATATCAATATAGGATATTTGAGGGTACAATTTTCACATGAATTTCGACCAGCAATCGGGTTGCCAGATTTGGATGCCACATTGTTCTAGAGGTTAAACCATTGACAAAAAGACAAACCTTTTGAAAATAGGATGAAATTTGACCGAGTTATGGGAGTGGAATGTTTGGCACATGTCTATATAGAATATTTGACGGTGCACTTTTCACATGAATTTCGACCAAGAATCGGATTGCTAGATTTCGATGCCAAAGTTGTTCGCGAGGCCAAACTATTGACAAAAAGACGAACCTCTTAAAAATCGGTTGAGATTTGACCGAGCTATAGTGTTAGGAAGTTTGACCTATGTCTATATATAATATTTTAAGGTAACATTGAATGAATCAAATTCGACGATCATGTTGCCCAGGATAAATAGTTTAGATATTATATGTACATGTATATTTGTTAAGACACAAAATTATTAAAAACGAGAAAGAATGGCTATCTTTGGCACGCCAAAGATCTAATACCCTTGCAGACCCAACCTTTTCATAATGATCATAGTGCTTTGCCCCTATCTAAGAAGTACCGGGAAAATAGTAACTGCCGAGTTTGGTCAAGATATCTTGATAAACAAAATGTTTTTTCATACAACTTAATTTTCGACCGAACGTTCCTATGGCAGCTATATGACATAGTGGTCCGATCTTATTAGGATTTTGCATATATATGAGGAGTAAAGTAAAACTAATAAGTGCCGAGTTTGGTCAAGATATCTTGATAAACAAAATGTTTTTTCATACAAAAACTTAATTTCGACCGATCGTTCCTATGGCAGCTATATGATATAGTGGTTTTCACATATGTGCTGCGTGCAACAGAAAGAGGGAGTTCTGCAAAGTTTCATTAAGATAGCTTTAAAACTGAGGGACTAGTTCGCATAGAAACAGACAGACGGACAGACGGACATGACTATATCGATTCGGCTGTTGATGCTGATTAAGAATATATATACTTTATGGGGTCGGAGTATAATACCCTCTGCAAGAGTATAAAAAAGGCGTTTATTTTAGAATCTTCATCTAAAAGACAATTTTTAATGAAACATTATTATTATAATAATATATAATTATTTTGTGTACTTACCTTAATGATGCCAATAAAACCACTTGTTGTTGTCGATGTAATCAATTTGTAAATTTCTGTTACATAACAAATGTACTTGTTGGTCCAGCAGTTGTCACTACTCTTTACTCTTCTTATTGGTATTGTTGCTGTAATGCCATCTCACTTTCTCTCACTTGTATGTTGCTTAAATTCTTTTAATCGCTAAATGCACATTAATACGTTACCCCTAGCACGAAAACCTTGCAGCTTCAACTGAAGCCCAAATGCAAAGCGCTGCTCTATTTATACTGATCTCTTCTTCTTTCAATCGTACTTGTTGATCCAGCAGTTGTCATTACTCTTCACTCTTCATATTAGTAGTATTCCTGCAGTGCCATCTCGCTTCCTCTTGCATGTGATCTGCTTACATTCTATTAGACGTGTACTTGCACATAAATACGCAGCCCTTAGCCGGGCCTTCTTGCAGCGTCAACTGAAGTTTAACTGCAAAGCGCTGCTCTATTTATACTATTGACTCTTCTTCTTTCAATCGTGAAGCTCAAATGCCCAGCGCTCTCGTTTAAAAAAAATTTTGTCTTCTGCTGCATGCAATTCCATATTAATAAGCAGCCCCTCGCCGGCACGCCTTGAAGCTTTAACTGAAGTCCAATCGCACAGCATTGCTCTATTTATACTGTCCACTCTTCTTCTTTCAATCGTACTTGTTGATCCAGCAGTTGTCATTACTCCTCACTCTTCATATTATTATTGTTCCTACATTGCCATCTCGCTTCCTCTCACATACGATCTGCTCACATGCCTTCAAACACGTAAATGCATATTTATACGCGACCCCTAGCAAGGCCACCTTGCAGATTCCACTGGAATCCAATTTCAAAGTGGTGCTCTATTTATACTGTTGACTCTCCTTCTTTCCACCGCAGTTTTTGATCCAGTAGTTGGCATTACTCCTTACTCTTATTAGTATTGTTGCTGAATCGTTTTCTCTTACATGTGGTCTGCTCACATTCTTTTAAATGCGTAAATGCATATTAATACGCAGCCCTTAGCTAGGTCACCTTGCTGCTTCAACTGAAGTCCAAATGCAAAGCGCTGTTCTATTTATACTGTTGACTCTTCTTCTTTCAATCGTACTCGATGATCAACAGTAGTCATTACTCCTCACTCTTCTTTTTTAATTGTTCCTGCACTGCCATCTCCCTTCCTCTCACTTGTGATCTGCTTCCATTCCGTTAAACACTTAAATGCACATTAATACGTAAACCTTGGCACGGCCGCCTTGCAGCTTCTACTGAAGTCCACCCGCAAAGCGCAGCTCTTTTTATACTGTTGACTCTTCTTCTTTAAGTGGTGAAAAAATGTTGTCTGATCTCTTCTGCAACTATCATCATCTCACTCGCTCTTACATCACTGCTTATCTAAAGTTTCGGTAATTTCTTGTTTGATTAATTGTGATTTCTTTAGACCAAAGTAGTTGCGCCTCTTCAATTTTATGGCTTGGGTATTCAAATTCTTAATTTTTTCGCAAAATTAAAGCTTCAACTGGAAATAGGAATATATTAATTACGGTATGCCTTGTAAAGGCATAAGTTGAAATATATAAGTATATAAGTAATATTAAAGTAATAAGTACGAGTAAATTTATATGGTGTTAGCGAATACCATAGGACACCAAATTTAAAAAGGCCATGAAGATATGACAATATTCATTTCGGACTATGTCTGTATGGGATATTTAAGGGTACCATTTTTATATGAATTTTGACAGAACTAAATGCCAAATAGATTTAGAGGCTTTACCATGAAACCATGTCTTAAATAATTTTTCATATATACCTTTGGAAAATAATTCGGAAACATGAGCCACCAAATCTTTGACGCCGATTTCCACAAAGGAGCAATGCAGTTTTCGAAATGAATTTGAACATAGACCTTTGAAATTGAGTTTAAGGGCGATCGGACGGTGAACAAAAAAGTTCCATAAACACGTTTATCGCGATTTTTCAACACATGCAGGTGGAATTTCACGAAACCACAAATCACAAAAGGTGAGTGCAGTGAAATTTCAGCTTCCTAGCTAGGGTTGGGGCAATCAGTAAGTTAGCCAGGAAAAATAGTTTTATACATAGAGATGTAAACATGTATACAATTAGATAGAGAGCGGAAGCAGCGAAAGATAGAACACAAGTTAGTTAGAGTGAGAGTATGATCGGGGATACAGTTTATTCAGTCAAAACGTGAAAGACAGTAGAAGACACTAGAATTCATCAGAATTGCGGAGAATGGTAATATATAACAAAATACTCTGTGCAGCGGTAAGTGAAATTGGCATTAGATAAAATATATATACATATTTATAGAGACACACACAGATCCACATACATTCATACACACACTGGGGAGATGTGTGTGTGCGCGTTAGTGCACCGCTGGCAGCAGGCATAAACCAAGAAAGTGACAGTGACACTGTATAAAGCCCGCCCCAGGGCAATCCATACAAATCCCGCTTATAGTGGGTAAACTATACGCAACTGCTGCCTCTGGCAGCCGGAGTGTTATACAAATTAACAATATTTTAACAAAAAAATTACCGCGTGCAGTGCGTGAGAACAAGTTCTTGCAAAACTTAAGCTGCGCTCAGCTGATCGCAACTCAAGTGCGTGTGTGTGTGCGCGAGTGCAGCAAAGCTTTCGCGAGAGAGCTTTCAGCTTGCAGCTGCACTGATAGTGCTGGCAAAACAGTCACTGCAGTGACAGTGCTGACACTAAAGTCACAATTTGTGATCAATCACTTGTTACAAAAATACGGGTTATTTTTGTAATTAAGTGTAAAAAACTTGTTTTGTTTTTATTTTTTATTCTTTTTTCTCCCTGTGGGGAAAAAATTATAACAAAGTAAAGAACAATGGCTACAAACAACCGACCCCAAAATAACGAAGAAATTCATTCGCCAATCTACCCGCTGCCGAACAGCTCAATAATATCCCCTACAAATATAGCCGCTAATGTCGATCGCCTCGACGGAAGCAGGCCACTGGAAGATTTTTACCAATATTACAACAACGTGCTCGCCAGTAGTGCAAACCGGAACGGCGCCTCCACCTCGCTATCAGCCGGTACCCAGCAATGCTCGACTTGGCAACCGCAACAGCACGGCACTGTCAGCACAACGACAGCAACAACCACCACAACCACAGCGTCATCCAGCAGCGGCTGCAGGACATCTGCCTCAACAGGCACAAGCCGCGCCGCTTTAGAGCCCATCGGGACCCGCCCCAAAGCCGCCAATCCGACCTTGCAGTCCACCCCTTATGGCACCCAGGCAGCTGGTTCTTGTGTCACAAACCCCCCTCTGCCTCCCATAAAGAACGCAGGTGCTACGCTAGCCTTCGAAGAGCCACTGGTAGATTGGCAAACGGTTTCCGCAAAAAAACGGCGTGGGACTACATTATTATCCGAAGGCGTAAAAAAAGGGAAGCAACTAAATAACCGCAACACCAGCCGCGCTGGAGCTAAGCCCGCAACTCCCAGTACCGCTTCGGCAATTAGCAACAGATATGCCTCCCTTGAGCCTCAGGAAGACGCCTCTGTAATCGATGACGGCGAGATGGACACTGCCGACGAAGCGCCTCCAGTCACAGACCAACAACAATCAGCGAAAAAGATCTCCAAACCCAGGCCGATAACAGTCCCTGGAGTCAGCGATATTGTCGCAATGGAGCGAACCATAGATCAGGCAGTGGGCGCAGACGCCTATGAATTCAAGGTCTCTCCCTCTGGCTATCTAAGAATTTACGCCAAAGATGCCGACACCCACAGAGCAATTGTCCGCAAGCTCACTGAAGTGAGAGTGCAATTTACCCACTTCTGCCTAAAGGAAGACAGACCATACCGCGTTGTGGTTAAAAATCTGGCCGCTTCCACTCCCAGAAGCCAGATTGAAGCTGCCTTTACATCGCACGGCCATATTGTGACGAACCTTTACAACCCGGGCGCCAGACAGCCAACAAGTGATGCAGACTCCACCAACGACTTTCCAAGTCGCAACTTCTGGTTTGTCGATCTCAAGCAGTCTCTTAACAACAGGGAAGCGCTGCGGCTCAACAAGGTTGGCCGCCAACGGGTCACTATTGAGCTTCCGAGGAAGAACAATAGTATAAGGCAGTGTTTCCGCTGCTTCGAGTTCGACCACACCAAAAACTACTGTCTCAAACAGCCCAAGTGTGGTAGGTGCGGTCAGTCCCATTGGACAAACTCCGAGCAGTGCCAGGCCAAAACAGTGGCAGACCTGCGATGCTCCAACTGCGAGGGAAACCATGCTGCTTCCTATAAAGGTTGCAAAAGCTATCAGGTGAGACTAAATGCCAGGCAGCCGGCCATCAATGTCTCCCCTCCTACACGATATAGCCATCCTCAAAATACACGAAGAACCACTCAGCAGTTCGTACCTTCCCGAATTGTGCAACAGGGCCTGTCGTATGCTGATGCGCTACGGCCAGGCCATCATGTACAAGTCCGCCAACCCCCAGCGCGCACTCTTCAGCCCACCGTCAATCCAATGCAGCTCCAACAACCACTGCAAGGACCTCAGGAGCAAGACGCTTCCCTTGGAGGCATCCTTCAAAACCTCCAGCAGTCCATTGCAGCACTGAATGCCGCAGTTGCAACCATTCTGGTTAGCATTAAAGAGCTAAAGGATGCGCAAGGTTCCCCGCAGCTTAGATTCCCAAAAAGCCGCAAATAATGGCTACCCAGTTACGTCTCGGATCGTGGAACGCTCGTGGCATCCTCCAAAATGCTAACGAGCTCAAGCTTTTTCTGAAAAAGCATGATGTAGACATCATGCTCATCTCAGAAACACATCTGCACACAAACTTGTACCTAACAATGGAGGGGTACGTCTGCTACCGTGCGGATCACCCTACAGGACGAGCCAGAGGTGGTGCTGTAGTGCTGGCAAAGCAGGATTTAGCACACTACCATCTACACACAGTGACCTCCAGCGACACACAGCTGGCTGCTATCATGGTGGAGACTCCCTTGGGCGAAATCCTCGTTGCGGCAGCATACCTACCACCAAACATCCCCTGGAACCGAGCGGAATTTGATTCCCTGTTTGGCCAGCTTGGCCCCAAATTCATCGTTGGAGGCGACTTCAACGCTAAGCACAGACTGTGGGGAAACTACAGAGCTGACAGCAGAGGCACTGCGCTCCATGAGGCGCTCACTCCCTGCTCAGCCCAGGTACTGGCCACCGGTAGACCTACCCACTTTCCGTACAACCGGCAAAGTACGCCTTCCTGTATCGACTTTTTTATATTCAAGGGCATCCCCAACAGCGTACTATCGGTTCGCGAAGAGTATGATCTATCTTCCGACCATCTGCCACTCCTCACAACGATCAACACGGCTGCACAAAGGATCCCAAAAAAGCGCAGGCTTGTCCTCCCTGGGTCGAACATCCAACGATTTAAGGCCGAACTAAATAGCTTGATCAACCTAAACACGCAGATTCTGTCAGTTGAGGACGTCGACGCTGCAGTACAAACCCTGTTGGACCAAGTACATGCCGCAGCCGCCAACGCTGCGCCCGCACATATCTACTCAGCCCCTACAAGCCAGCGGCCAAGGACGTTTTCCCCCATATTGGAAGGTCTTCTCGCCCTAAAAAAGCGACTGAGGAGGGAGTATGTCCGTACCCAGGACCCCACGATTGACAGGATCTATCGTCGTATTGCTAACAGGGTCAGGAAGGAGCTGATTATCTCGAAAAGAAATGCCACAGACACCATGCTGGAGGAAGCAACGGCAGACGAGAGCTCCAAATTCGCGCTGTGGAAACTTAGCAGTCGATACAAGCGGCAAGCTGCGCCAAAGTTCCCCGTTCGACTTCCCGATGACACCTGGGCCAGATCACCAATGGACAGAGCCGAAGCCTTTGCCTGCAACTTGGAGGAGCGCTTCAAGCCGTTTGAGACCGCATCGCATGGAAGGATACAGCGAGTCGCGCAAATCCTGGAGGCGCCACTCCAAATGTCACTCCCTGTATCGCCAATCACCTTCCAAGAAGTAGAGCAGGAGATGAAGAGATTAAAAAGCAGCAAAGCCCCTGGGGAAGATCGGTTGGACAACCAGACAATCAAGCTACTGCCATACAAGGCGGTGCTTTTTCTCGTCGCCATTTTTAATGCAGCTCTTCGGCTAGGTTACTTTCCAGTGGCTTGGAAGAAGGCACATATAATCATGTTGCACAAGAGCGGAAAGCCCCCTAATCAACTGGGATCCTATCGCCCCATCAGCCTCCTGCCTGCCTTTGGTAAGATTCTGGAAAGGTGCATCCTCAGAAGGGTCCTGGATACCCCGGAAATAAAACGCTTGATCCCGAAGTTCCAGTTTGGGTTTCGACTCAAACACGGTACCCCTGAGCAACTACATCGGGTCACAAATTATATTTTGGACGGCTTTCACAGGAAAGAGTATGTGGTGGCAGCATACCTCGACATCCAAGAAGCCTTCGACCGGGTGTGGCACGCAGGACTCCTCTCCAAGATAAAGGACAAATTGAATCCGCAGCTATTTAGCACCATTGCGAGCTTCCTAACTGAGAGAACCTTTCAAGTGGTGCAGGATGGAGTAGCCTCTCAAACCAAACGCATAAAAGCGGGCGTTCCACAAGGCAGCGTCTTGGGTCCCACGCTATATAGCCTGTTTACACATGACATGCCCACAGCAAATGCAAGCAGACGGAATGATCGGCAGGACCTTCTGGTGGCCACGTTTGCTGACGACACGGCAATCCTTGCAAAAAACAAATGTGTGTACGTGGCAACTGACCTCTTGCAGGAATACCTCAAGCGATTTGAAAACTGGGCTTGTAGATGGAACATCGCAGTGAACCCTGGAAAGTGCGCCACGGTTACCCACACTCTACGCAAGGACTCATGCCCCGGACTTTTTCTTCATGGTGAGCTTCTAGAGCAATATCGTCAACACAAGTACCTAGGTGTCACTCTCGACAGACGACTTACATTTAGTAAGCACGTCTCTGCAGTAACGAGCAACATCAAATCTAAGATAAGGCGAATGAGCTGGCTCCTCAACTCCAAAAACAAACTCTCGCTCCGAAACAAGGTCCTAATCTACAAGGTAATCCTTGCCCCAGTGTGGCGTTACGGGCTTCAAGTTTACGGTATAGCTGCAAAAACACACCTGAACAAAATTCGCATCATTCAGGCCAAAACCCTGCGCAAAATAACTGGAGCCGAATGGTATATTCGCACACGCGACATCGCCAAGGACCTCAAGGTTCCAATGGTGGGCGACGTAGTCAACAGGCAAGCAGCGAGCTACTCAACAAAGCTCCACAACCATCCAAACATCCTGGCGAGGAGCCTGCTAAGGAGGCGAAGAAGAAGGCGACTGAAGAGGACCTACCCAACCGACCTAATCGATCGTTATGTATAGGTGACAAGCTTCGTTAATTACACCAAAATATGTTTCTATAATCTGTTAACCTAATTGTATAACTAATTGTAAAACCACAATCATCGCTAAGCTAAGTAATTATGTCACTCTGATAAAAGTTGCTAACATAGAGTAACAGGATACCAGATTTCTTAATAAACTAAATATAATTAAAAAAAAAAAAAAAAAAAAAAAAACAAAGGAGCAATGCAGTTTTCGAAATGAATTTGAACATAGACCTTTGAAATTGAGTTTAAGGGCGATCGGACGGTGAACAAAAAAGTTCCATAAACACGTTTATCGCGATTTTTCAACACATGCAGGTGGAATTTCACGAAACCACAAATCACAAAAGGTGAGTGCAGTGAAAATTTCAGCTTCCTAGCTAGGGTTGGGGCAATCAGTAAGTTAGCCAGGAAAAATAGTTTTATACATAGAGATGTAAACATGTATACAATTAGATAGAGAGCGGAAGCAGCGAAAGATAGAACACAAGTTAGTTAGAGTGAGAGTATGATCGGGGATACAGTTTATTCAGTCAAAACGTGAAAGACAGTAGAAGACACTAGAATTCATCAGAATTGCGGAGAATGGTAATATATAACAAAATACTCTGTGCAGCGGTAAGTGAAATTGGCATTAGATAAAATATATATACATATTTATAGAGACACACACAGATCCACATACATTCATACACACACTGGGGAGATGTGATTGCCATGCTACATACATGGATTTAGTTAGGATGGTGCAATCCATTAAACTAGAACCGACCACGTTGGACGTTTTATAATTTATCAAAATGAGAATTGATGCGCACTGCACAGCGTTCAAGTATTTGTCATTGGCTCCGGCTTTGGCTGCGGCGCCAAGCTCCTGCAGCGCATTCCGCACGCTTCAACCTGGGCGACTGCCAAGCTGCACCTCTAGGCGCATCCCTTGGGACCAAGTGGCCGCATGCCACACGACATGCCGTCGTAAATACCAAAAATGCTTCGGCAAATATTTAGCTGCACTCTTAGTGACACGCGCGCGTGTTTACCCCCTTAAGCACCAAACTTGACTCCACAACAAGGCGAACGGAACGGGAACGGGTGCAGCTTTAAGTTGGCTGCATTTCAATTGTTGTGCAGCTTGTAGTTAAGTTTGTTGTGCTCCGGCTTGGGCTTGGGTCCAGACGAGTCCAGTTCGTGACTGCCGTTTCTTTATTTACGCTTGCATTTTCATTTGTGCTGTAAATAGCATTAAAAATAATTTTCCGGCTTAAAATGCATTACACACAGCGCTGACAGCCGACGGCTTATGCACTTAATGAAATGTACACGGCAATTGTCGTGCTAAAGAAAGACACGCGCACACACAGGCGCACGGCATATGAAGATGGCAGCGTCTGCGGCTTTCAGCTCTGGTCAGGCCATAAATTGGGCCAACTTAAATTTCATTTCGCACATGCTGTAGCCAGCAAATCCACATTAAAGGCTTTTCCCAGCACACTCTACGTGCCTTCAATTCGACAAGTGGGCAAAGGACCTGAGACATGCGAGGAGAGGAGCCGCCCATTAAATGGCATATTATTTTGTACTTAAAGCAATTTAAAGCTGAAGAAGCTTATTTTCTTATTATAATTATTTTTTATATATGTTATTTATGTTATTAATTTTATTTATTATATTTACTTTATTTATATTATGTATTTTGTTTGTATTGTTCTCTTTATTTTTTATATTTGGTTAATTTTATTGTTCTTTCTTTGTCATAAATTTGTAGCACTGTTCAAATTTAATTTTACATAGCTGATTCTTAATACGATACTGCTAATTAATAAGACGTCAGGTCCAGGTATTACTTTCTATTTTATTAGGGCAATTTATGCAGCTGATTAAATTTAAGTATTTTGCACACTCGAAAAATCTAATCTTAATGACAGTTAATGGCTCTGGTCTGGGCATTGGCTCTTACAATTTTGATTTGTGAAAATTATTCAAGCGGCCGTATAATAATTAAAGCTCTGATTATAGCACATTTATTTGACTGCTAATTTAAACATTATGCGCAATTATTTTAAACGACTGAAAGACATTTGGCGTTTAGGCCAGAAACCAGTTGGCGTCTGGAAGCAAACATAATATTTAAATGGCGTAACTTGTTGACGAGACATGACCAGAAGATGTTGAGGTGCGGCTGCAATAATAAATCAAAATTAATTTATCTTGGCCAGAAGGAAATGCGTTCGGTAGCCAAAGGAATTTTCAATTACGTTGCAGTGCACAAAACAAAATGTCGAAATTAGTTATTAAACAAAGTTTTGCGACAGTCGATGCACAAAACCCAGAGACAGTTAACCAAGCAATGGAAATTACAAAGCCAGCTGCAGACAAGGATAAGAACAACAGGAAACGAGTGGCCAAGAAGACGTAATTAAATATTCAGGCAGCCAAATGAGCTCGGACAGGAAGAGGGCATCAACGAAACTGGCCAACAATTGGCTTGGAAAGCATTTGGCTAATCTCAAGTAAGTTCCGGCCGTCGGGTTAACAACAATGCCGATTCACTTGAACGTAACAATTTTAATAGACATCGCTAGCAGGCAGTCTTAATTTGAACAGGAGAACATCAAAATGCATAACATAAATTAGCTTCAAATGCCAGATGAGATCTACATATCTGTGGCCTAGGCATTTCTTGGCGCCGTCTGCTCCGCCCCGTCCTTTCCCAACTGCTGAAGCTCTCCCTCAGCTGCAGGGTCTCCAGCTGCTATTGTCACTGACTGTCGAACGGGAGGGACATCTGGCAATAAATTCATTTCGGCCATAAGCTTTTGGTAACAGGGATGATCTTTGCCGAAACCCGGCTCGACTTCTGCTGGTTCTTGTAATTCTTCAAAGCTGCTTCTCGATGTCGCCATGGAGCCCAGTAAAATCGGTGATCCTAAAGTGCTTCGGGCGGAGGCTTCACCAGGGCATTCCTCAAGCTCACAGCTTTCCATGCCCGGCATTGTCTCGTCCTTAATGCTGACCTCCGAGCTGATCATATCGCCGAACTCCTGGGCAATGAGGCGACGAGCAAGCGGCACTGACAAAAACTCCTTGTAGTGCAGCTTGCGACGACGCTCAAACTCCAGGCGACGCACCTTCTCATCCACCGATTCCGGATAGTCTTCGTCCACCGACGAATCGTCCGAGTCGGCATCCATGCCGAAAGCCGGCGTCTCCGATTGTGAGGCCAGGCGCAGCTTCTCCATCAGCGTGGCCGTGTCCAGATCATGCGGCAAGTCGTCATCAAACACAAACGGCGTCTTCGGCTCATCGATAATCATATGGCCGTAGTCCTTGTTGGCCGGATGAAAGGTCGCCAGAACATTCATCTCATCGAACTTGGCCGTCTTCAATATAACAGTGTCACCTAGATTGGCCCCAACCTTCAGTATGCCCCTCACGCTATCATTTCCCTCCATTTGTTTTCTGTAACTGCGACTAACTCTACAAAATATACGTATGATGAAAATACTAATTATTTTCCTTGAATTTTTTAATATTTTTATAACACTTGCAATTGTGTCTTTTATAATTTGGAAACTTTTACATGTTATGACAAGTGAGTCGCAGCCTAAACATGAAATGTTTTCCTCCAATAGATCGCCAGCTTTCGATTTAAATTGAGCCCGAGATAGCTTTACGATACACTTTTAAATTTCGAGGACCCGCGTCTGATTAATCTCTCGTTGGTTGGCTGTCAAGCACTTTATGGGCAAGGCGGGGCATCTAGTCGTTGGCTGCAATCGCTGACATCAGACCGCAAAGTAAACTCATTTTGACGTGTTCATCATCGGCAGCTGCAGCCATCGGCTATAGAGAGAAGCTGAGCGAGTTGGAGCAGTGCTTTATTATTGACCCGGGTTTCTATACCCATGCAGAGGGTATTATAATTTTGTCATGAAATGTGTGACGCACAAAAAGAGACATATCCGACCCCATAAAGTATATTCTTGATCAGTATCAGCAACCGAGTCGATATATTATTCATCTTGCAGTCTAACTCAACTTTAAAGCTATCTTTATGAAACTTTGCAGAAGTGCTTCTTTCTGTTGCAGGCAGTAAATATGTGGGAACCAGCTGAATCGGAAAACTATTTCATATAGCTACCATAGGAACGATCAGTCGAAAAGCAGATTGTTGTATGGTTACACGAGCACTATGCATGATCACTATGATCTGAAAGGGTATTAAATCTTCGGCATGCCGCAGATAGCCCCTTTTTTCTCGTTGTTGTTATTGATGTAAACATATTCATCATGGTATGCCAGAGAGTTGTTGCTGTTGTTCCAGAGTGGCAGCTGCCGCTTCAAAACTCTTGAGTGCACATATTTTTGCGCTGCACCGGGGAATGTGGGCAAAGAGCACATGTATTGCGAATTGATTGCAGCACATTATTTCACAATTTTGCCGGCGAATAAACAAGCGCTGGCTAGAGTCGAGTGGAAAAGGCCGGAACCGGGAGCCGGGTGCCGGGTGCCGGGAGCCAAGAGCCGGCACTCAGGCAAGCATATTACGAGCTGTTCTGCTTATCAGCTCAGCCAATGCGACAAACTACACGATAAAACCAACGACACGATGATGATGTTGCTCCAGATGATGATGATTGAATTGATGGCACGCACTGTGGAGTTTCGGCAGCTTTCGGGTAGCTGACATTTGGCTGCCCGGACAACTTTGATTGCTTGCCTTATGCAGAATGCAGCTATGGGCTAGCAGTCTAGTTCGATTTACGCAATTGCAGTTGCCCGATTGGATATCTTATGTAGTCACCGGAAGCCCGGTGCGAGGCCCGCTCCAAGCGGCAACATTGTGTGTGTGTATCTACGAAATACGCCAGCTACGTGCTACATAAGTAACAGCTGGGGTTAGTCTTCTGCAGCTGCAGCTGGCATCCGTTCGAGGCGCAGGATCTGGCTCCGGCTACTTGCTGTTGCCACATATCCACGCAATTTTATGGCAATCATAAATTGCACTTGATTTTTGGCTTTTCCGCAACACAATGCAGCATCCGTTCCGAGTTCGAGCTGTTGTCCGTATCCGCCCACAAAAACCCAATTGAAATTAGCTGTTGAGCCAATTTTGGGGCGTGTCCAGCTGTGGGTGAGAGGAGGAGGCTTTCCCGGTTATGCATATTTATTAAAAACTGTCTGCTGCGATTAAAAGCCAATCAGGCCAATTGCGAATTCCTTTTATTGGCCCCAGCTTTATAAATATTTAAAATTTAATTTCGCCCAACACGGCGCGTATACTTGATGCTGCTCTGGGTGTACGAATACATTTTTCTGCAGCTAGATTAAAATGTGTGTGTGTTTGTATTTGTGTGGCTGCGCATTTCTGCAGCAGTATCTGTAGCTCAATATGTATCTGTATACATATATAAAGGTGTGTGTGTGCCAGTTGAGCTCTCAGGTGGCTCGACTCCGGCTTTGGCTGTATGGCAATCGAAGCGTGAAACGTTGAAGGCAAACACGTTGAGCGCAAATGTAGCGCGTTTCCTTTTTGGCTTTTACGCTGTACTCCCAACCGGGACAAGGACCACAGCAAGGACTACAGCCAGTGGTAGCAGGAGAGTAGAGAGCAGTACCCAGTACAAAAACTCCATACCCAAACACTTATGTGGATGTGGGATGTGTGTGTGTAGGAGCGTGTGGCAGTTAGCTAGTGCTTGACAGCTTGGCAAACAGTTAAATAAAGTTGGCAGCTCTCCCGCTTTGTGGCCGGGTGACTGTTATCCTTGCATGGCAGTTAGCATGAGTACTTAATACTGAATGTGCACGATTTTGGCTTTATAACGAACTTTTGGCGAGATCCAAATGAAGCTCTATTTGAAAGTTTAAGGATCGCTTCTATTTTGCCAAATAAAAAGAAAATATTTTTTCCTAGCCAAACATTTATACACACAGAGATGCAGCCATAAACAGGCAAGCATAATTAGATTGCCGAGTTAATTTAATAAGGGTAATGTGGTTATTATTGGAAGCTTAAATAAATTAAAAACCGTGTAAACAAGAGTGGCCACTATTATGTTTTTGGTACAATTTAAGGCTCGAAAACATAAATAAGTATTGTACCAGATCCCCTCCCTCATTTGTATATACTACATTATATTCAAAGTGCTTTTACGAATTCTTACATTCCTTTATTTTGATAGCATTTCAATGTGATTTGTGTTTCAAGCCAAAAATACGTTTGTGCAGCCCCCAGGCATTGCAGAACCATTTTTTAGTGTGTAGAGTCGGGTTTTCGGATTTAGCAAGAGGGTCCACAGCTGCTGCAACAACCACCGCAAGGGCCACAGGCACTGCCGCCACAGCAACCGAAGCAGGGTCCTGTCGCATAGCACGGACCGCAAACATTAGGTCCAAAACATCCGCCGCCGCAGGGTCCACAGCAGCCACCGCAAGGTCCACAACACATGATTGCTCTGAAAATGATATTTAGAAATTATTTAATTTATTTTTCTAATTTTTTTTTTTTTTTTTTTTTTTAGCTTACCTGAAAACCAAAACAAATTGAGACTACGAAGAGAATTTAGGTGTTACTGTCTAGGCTTGATGTGTAAGAATGATGCCTTCTGGAAGTCGTCAAGTCCGCTCGGGCTGAGGGGATGGATTTTTCAGAGACGACTTGATGTGTGTAAAATTCATTGGAAATTTAAATATATCCATTTGCCCATTGTTTGGGTAAATATTATGCCAGCTGTTCACACTAAAGTCAAGGAAAATGAAAGCTAAGCTGCGAATATGCGAATTTTTATAAATCTACTTATCCAAAAACAAAACATATTAACTCGACTTATTGCTCGCGTAGTCAACACCTTTTGGCACTGGTTCAGCTGGATTTTCTCTAGCTGACAATTGCTGACAAAATTTCGAGTCCTATAGCAATTTCAGGGCACACAATAGAGCGCTAATGAATATGAATAACAAGAAACTCGTATGTGGCGACACGCACACAACTTGACAACAACAAACAGGGAAACAAACAAACAAACAGACAGACAGACAGACAGACAGAGAGACAGTTGGACTGGCATACAAAGCACTCGGAGCCGGGGACAAACTACTTACTTACTTACGAGTACTTTTGCCCACTTATGTGGGGCAACGGCAAACAAAGTTATGCGGCAAGTTGAGCCATTTGTTGTTGTTATTGTCCGCACTATGCAACTGTCTTTTCGCATAATGTCGCTGGTTGTTAAAGTTGCCTCCTTTTTTGTGCCGTGTAGTGCACAACTCACATAAATTACGCGCCAGCAAAAGTCACAGAATGTCAAATGCAGCAAACAAAAAAAAAAAAAAAAAAAAAAATAGTATAAAAGACAAGAAAAACTAAAATAAACGAAAAGGCAACCAAATTGCAACGACTAGACAAAAAGTGCAGCAAAAGTAAAAATGACGATTGCCCGCGGCTGAGTCATCGTTGGAGGCCCAACTCTAGGGCCAGAGCTCCAGAGTTTTGGCAGCTTTACGCCAGGAAATGCAACCAATTTGTAGGAAGCGTCTGCTCCTCCTTTATGTCCCTGGCCGTGGAGGTTCGTGGTTGTGGCCAGACCCGCGGCTCGATATGGCCTTCAAAACTGACAGCCAAGCGACAGCAGCCGTGGGCACCAAAAAATACACGCACACAAAAAACTAACTATGATTTATGGCACAGGAAATCGCAATAGAAAGTTTGCCAGCAGTGCGAATATACCGCCAATTAAATTGTTGAAAATATTAAGAGCTTGCATTGAGATTTCGCATGTAAGGAACAGGAGCAGGAAAAGAGGGAGCTCAAAATGTGACAAAATATTTTATATCTAAAGTGAAAAAGAAGGTTAAGCACTTTTATTTTTTAATCATAATTTTAATATAGAATATGTACTTATCGTTTATTTTCCTGCATAAAGATTTCGCATGACATTATTTATTATTATATTCTTTAAAAAAGGAAATACTAGGTTAAAGACTTCCTTGCTTAAACCAAATATTGAGATAGATTTCTTATTAAGGAATTTCTTATAAGAAGGTTTTGTATATGTCCTTTATTTTCTTGCAGGTCAATATTTATTTGTTTGTTAAATAGAAATTTTATTAAAAGTGAAATACTGGGTTAAAGACATTTTTTAGTTATAATCATAATCTTGACATTGAATAATATATTGAAGAATTCCTTATAAGAAAATCGGTTTTAGCTGTACTTAATTTTGTACCCGTCCCTTTTGTCCTTATGCCCTTATAAACTGCTTAGCTTGCAGTTGGAGCGAAAGTATGCTGCCTTATAAATTACAAAGTTGCCGGAAAATAAACGAACCGAAATCGTACATCGACTTGGAAAACTCATCGAATTTTTCTCCTTTTTTTTGTTGTCTTGGTAGGCGTGCGTAATGAAACTGAAAATAAAGGAAAAGAGCGCAACCAGAAATCATGCAAATGAGTTTAGCAACAGAAATATCTGGCCCGGGGCCATGGCAGCTAGAATTCTCCGGGTCAGCCGTGCTATAGTCGAAATAATGGTCATGAAATGAAAACGAATCAGGGCAATTCACCATCCGCCAGCCAAACAGACAGTCAGACAAGGAAAAAAGCCGAAAAAAATGTTCATACAATGATGAAGATGACGATGAGCCTGACGACGATGATGATGATGATGACGAGGACATGGATGTGGATGAGTCTGATGCCGGGCTAGATGTTGGATGCGATGCGATGCGTTTGCGTTTGCGTTTGCGTCTGCCATGCAGCTGGGCGTGAAAATGCAATTTACTGGCCCCGGCTAAAGGCTCAGGATCAACAGGAATTGGAGTGGGAGTGGGTGTGGGTGTGGGTGTGGGTGTGGGAGTGGTAGGACGAGAACCTTGTTTAAGGGTAACTGCAACAAACAAAAAGCTAGCCACAACAATTGTAATTAAAAGCTGCGCTAGCCAAAATGATAAATATCTCTGGCAAAAGTAAAAAGCGCTTTGGCAAAAAGTAAAACAAATACAAAAACACAAAAGTTTTTACTTTTACTTTTTGCTTTGTCTGGCCGTCGAGCTGTTTGTTACTTTTCACACGCGCACCTCTCCCCTCCCTCCTCTGACGCCCCATCATCCCAGTAAATGGCCGGCCTGGGAGCTGCCATAATACAATTTATACGACAACACTTTAGTGCAAAGTTTATGCGCAGTGTTTACAACGTGCCATAAAAGCCGGACAATGCATGAGGCAAGCGTGGGGCCAGCTGGCCGGAGGATTAGGGCAACGGTTGGCTATAATGTAACCCGTAAATGTACTCGTCGTCCTCGTCCTCGTCCTCGTCCTTCTCCTCCTAAGCTGCGGGTGCGTAACAAGTGCAGCACACGGCCCGCATAAGTAGGATGATATTGCCGGAGCGTAGTCGCAGTCGCAGTTGGTTCCGGAGTTCATTGGCGTCTCGGGCGAGCACAAGTTGTCGCCCTGAATTGACAGCTAGTAAAAATTAAGTAATAAACTAACTTTAACACAGGTTTCGTCTCTCTCTCTCTCTCTCTCTCTCTTCTGTTATGGCCAAAACACAAACAGTTGTGGCAACAACAAATGTGCTCTGCTGCCATAATCCGGACATTGTCTGGCAGCTTGTAAACATTTAACTGAAGTGATATTCGAGCTTTGGCCACAACTTTAATGCGTCCCGAGCAGGCCAATTGATAAGCAAAGTGTGCTGAAAATATGTCGGTGAGCTGTGAAATTAATGCGCCACATAATGGTGAAAATAATTTAACATCACACTAGATGAAGTTACCCGGCCTTGCCCAGGTCGAATGAATAATGTTGAAAAATCAAGTTTGCGTTGCCAGGGCTTGATCTAATACCCTGAATCCATTGAAAATGGGTAAAAAGGGTATAATGTACTTGTGCTCATGTATGTAACAGGCAGAAGGAAGCATCTTTGAGCCCATAAAGTGTATATATTCTTGATCAGCATCAACAGCCGAGTCGATCAGGCCATGTCCATCCATCTGTACATCCGTCAGTATGTATAATCGCAAGGATCTCACAGACTATAAGAGTTAGACACTACAAATTTTAGATGTAGGTGCTCCTAGTGCCTGCGCAGATCGAGTTTGTTTCCGATAATACAAATCGATATCGTCAGCCTGTTTTTTTGAGCAAATTATGTAAATATTAACAGCTAGAGTCACCAACTTGATATGTTGCTTCCAGAAAATTATAATATATAATATGTAATATATAACATAAAAATATATCAAGTATTTATTTGATACCTATCGCCTTTCACCTTCCCGCTACTACTTCACAGCTATAAGTCAAGTAAATAAACTAATATATACTGATATATATATATTTTTGCATTTGTTGTTAAAAGAAGAGGGTTCAGAGTATCGCCTAGACGGGAGCTCCCGACTAGTGCTTCTTACTTGTTATGAATTGTCGAATTTTTTTTCAACCTGGAGCTTGGTACTTGGTACCAGTACTCTCTCTTTCTCTCTGTCTATCTTTTAGTTCTTTCTTTTAAGCCAAGAGAAGGTTCATGTCAGTTTTATATATAGAGTTAGCCCATCAGCTTCGCACTTATATCAGATGCCAAAATTAACTAAACTCCTATTGAACTACTTTCAATGGCTTTTCTATCGAGCAGCTGCACAAACTGTTTACTCTGTTGATGCTCTACACATTCAATTAGTGTTATATAATTTAGAGCGTAATGAAATGAGATAATTATATAGTTAATGGAAAATAGAAATTTAATTAAAACAAACAGCAAAACGCCAATGGCTGCTGCGAGTCAGTTTCAGTCGTTTCAGTCGTTTCGCTTTGTCAGTCAGTTAATCAATTTACAACAAAATCATCAACCAGGCCCAGACCCAGACCCAGCCGAAGCAGCAGCAGGTGCTCTGTGTGGGTGACAATTGTAATAGGCGAAACGAGAAGTTCCATTCATTCAATACCTGAGGCGGCAAAAGCGGCAATCTAATTAATTAGGCAACCGGCTAAATGAAATCAACGCGAGAAAACAAAACAAATTAGACGCAAACTGCGAGACAGACTGGGCTAATATTTGAGTGCTTGGTGGTAATGATTAAGCCTAACATAAGCAACTTTTAAGAAAATAAATTTGTAGACATAATTTGTAATCGGTGGTGCAGACAAATCAATAAACTTCAATAAGTTCCCCCCACGGCCAGTCAATGTTATATTCGCAGGCAATTCCTTCTCCCTCTTCCCACTCAAATCTATATAAAACTAGCCCCAGTCAAATATACGCTCCATTAATTTCAATAACACACACAGGCTAATCAAATCGCCTGAGAGCTCAATTCAAATACTGCCACGCGCCTCGCTTAATTGCTATCAATTTATCCACTCAAAGTGCCACAAAATACACAGCCCAAGTTGCCGAGCTGCTGGTAAACACATCTCTATATATATTTTTTGCTCTCTCATTTTCATAAATTTACGTTAAATTGACTTTGTGACGCGCAGCGCATCAGAATTTAGACACTTGTGACTAATTTGCAACACATTTCCCTCCAAACTTTGGCACACAAAAAAAAATATTAAATGGCCAAAACGGAAATGACAAAAATCACAAAAACCAACGCCCGAAACTTCCTTAACAAAAAAATAGAACAAATACTGCAAGTGCACTTGGTGTACCGACTATTAAATACCCTAGGCAAAAATTAATTCCCTAAGCCAAGCGAAGAAGGTTATTTTCCACGCCAAATAAATTTTGTCTTGAGAATTTCTCAATTTCATTGAGCTACATATTTGTCATACCCTATGCCAGGGTTTGCAGGCAATGGAAAACACAAGGAAAGCGCAAGAGTAGCGTTGAAAATTAAGTGGAAATGAATTGCACGCTTGAATTTCAATGGGGCGTCCGGTACGTTAATGTTTACTCAAGTGGAAATCGAGTCACTGACAACTCGTACCCCCATCCCCCAAACCATACGCTGTCCATTTCCGGCCACAAAAGCCAACTTTGTTCAAAAATAAAAAAAAAAAAACCAAAGGAAAATAATGAAAAAAATATTTGTGCAAAGACAGTGAAGAAAGGAAAAGTCAAGCAAGGGCGAATAAAAAGTGAGCTTTTAATGACAGCCCGTGGGCCATTGAGCTTGTAGGAATTGTCCTTTTTGTCTGGTTTGTTCAAATATTTAAACGCAGTGCAAGAGTTGAGGCATGTGCGAACTGTTAATATATGAATATTAATTAAAATAAACAATAAATAGAAATTTTAAATAGAAACAGATGCCGAATAGGAATAAGAATAGACAGCTTTCAAATGTACTCTGCAACTTTGAAGTTGTCCGAAAGCTACAAATATACTATTAGTAAATATTATTGTTGTTGTTGCCGCAGCAGCTGTTCTGTCTGTTATTGTTGTTGTTGTTGTTGTTATTTAGGAGAAAGTTCTGAGCAGCAAGTTGAGTTAATTTGTATCCACAACTCAATTGCAAAAGTTTAAGCGAGCAAAAGATTTATGAAGTTTTATATGCAATAATATGGCAACCGAGCAGGCAGCAGGCAGCAAGCAGGCAGGCAGAGAACAAAACTCGAAAACAATAAACAAGGACAACAAGACCCGGGCAGGCGGGCAGCCAGGCAGTGCAATAAGTATGCAGCAGGAGCTAAAAATGGATAGAAACCGAAACAGAGTCAAGGCTGCGGGCAGTGCAATCAGCTTTGATAAGCAGCAAAATGGTCAGTCAAATGATAACGATAACGAGTCTATCGATAGCAGCCCCCCATCGAAGTCAAAGCCAAACCGAAAGCCAAAGCCAAAGTCAATGCAGTTGCCGATTGACTTTTATGTCAGGCCAAAAGGCAGCCAGCGCACAAAATTAGTTTCGCCTGCGGCTAAAAAGTCAATTTTCATAACAATTTCTGGCTGGCCATAATGAAGCAACATTTTCTTCTTCTACTACTTCTTGTTGTTGATTTTACTGCTGATTTTCCTGCAGCTCTCGAGCTCCATTTACAGTTCGAGTTATTAAAATTCTGCTGCAAGTTGATTTGCTGCGCAGCTGGCAACGATTTGTGCTATCATAAAATATGTATTTGGCACTCTTATTAAAAAAACATGCACCGAAAGCATCTTCTGGAGTCCAATGACTGAAAAGCCTTGCTTGCAAGCACGAAACACAATTGTTCTCTCTATGACAGCAATACAAACGAGACAGCACATATTGGGATCTCTAACAAGAAGAATTATGTTTTTCCAGCTAATGGGTGTGGATTTGGCGAAAGGTGTAAAACACGTGTGAAGTTAATTTTAACAAAGTTCCTTAAAAATGAATTTGAAGCCAATCGGGTGGTAAACAAAAAACTATTATACCAGCGTTTTCCGTCCATTTACTACAGTTTCGAGTGATATTCAAAATAGTTATATCGCTTGTTTACTAGATTCCTTTGAAGGGCTATAAAACTAAGATTAAAGCTTATCGGAAATGAGTTCAAAGTTCGCCCAAAATATCGCTGAGCCGCGTTTTTCATCGATGAAGCTTGGATTTTGTAAAATTAGTCTCAAACGTACTTTCATAAAGATCGCTAGAAATGAATTTGAATACCAAACGAATGGCAAACAAAAAAGTTGCCATCGTCTTTCTTTCGCGTTTCTGTCACACAAACAAAAGTCCACTAGATAAGTCAGGACAAACAGATTATAAATAAAAAGATTATTTGTTTTATATGTTTTATTTGTTATAAATTAAATGCCAAATTCGAATGCTCTCAAAAAGAGTATAACGAGTTGGTTTATAGTTGAGCGTGTGGCATTGAAAACAATGCAACAACTTTTATGGCACACGTTGCGTATGCGTAATGTCAACTTTGCATATGCATAAAAGATTTCGAGTTGTCGCTGTTGCCGTTGCCGTCGTTGCTGTTGCTGTTGCTGTTGCATAATTTCGCATAAATTTCGCTGACATTTTTTAATCTATGTTGAAAGTTTGCTGCGCACAAAAATGTATAAGCATGCGAACATACATATATACACTCGTATATATCACCATTTGCATAAATCCCAATTGCAGTGCACTTTGCCATGCCCGTGTCCGTGTCTCAATGGCCAAATAAAATATCTACCCCGGCAGCAGCTCAGCTCAGCTGCACTTTAGTCGCTGGCATCTTGAAGATTCATAAAATGTGTATGAGTGCAAAATGTTTTAAATTTATTACAATAAAACGAGCTGGGCGCCGAGCGAGTACGCAAATGCGACATAAAACGCTAAAAGATAAAGCAGCTTGCCAAAGCAATGGCCATTTTTTATGCGCCTTAAAGTGCGCTACATAAAAGCGGGCCAACACACACGCACACGCACAGGTGACTCTGACGGGCTGCATTGATGTGACTATACAAAAAGTGGAAATTGTTGCAGGCACGCAGCTGTGCGGAACAGGGGCAACAGGGAGCGGAGGGGTCGCGCTTATCAGCCAAAGGCAAAAGGTGGCGCCTCGGTTTCAGTTTCAGTTTCAGTTACAATTTCAGGCCATGTTTCGGTGGTTGTTGCCGCTTCTATCGGCTGCCTGTTTTCCTCTGCGGCTGTTCATCAGCTGCCCCACAAAGCAGACGCATTTATTACATTGCTTTTGCACAATTTTGTTTACTTTTTTTTTTTTCTTTTCTTCTCCGCCGGCCTTTTAACTGAAAAATTGGCACAGTGCGCCGCTTGGCATGCAAAGCAACCATTACAATTATTTCAGCTTCTTCTTTTCCTTTTTGCTTTTTTGCCTTTTACTTTTGTTGCTGCCATTGTCAGTTGGCCACGCGCCTGCCACGCTTCGCTGGCCCTGGCCCTGTACCATCCCGTCTCTCTCGCTCTCTGGACTGGTTATAAGCATGCCGCATAGCGACGCAAATCGGCTTCCATTTCGAGTTCTCATGCGAATCTAATTGCAGCGGGTATATTGGCTAGACAGATATATAATCAAAGAATAAATACATTTAATGAGAATTATGTATTAAAATTATGATAAAGCTAGACTTAACATATGCAAATTAAATAATTTGTAATATGACTCTCGGAAATTTCATATCAATCAATATTAGGCGGCCATGAAAAATAAAATGTATGTGCAAAAAATGCCCGAGTTGTAGAGCTGTGCTTCAAGTGGGTGAGAACGAGACAGTCTACAGTAAACAGTGAGAATGAAGAGAGCAGCAGCTGCAAGTAATGCATCATATTGTATTTGTGTGCATGTGTGTGTTTGTTATTCTGCACGATTGAAAGAAGCAGATAAGATCAGTTGACAAAAAGTCTTTACGATGGAAAGAAGAAGAGCAGTTGGACTTCAGTCGAAGCTGCCTGGTGGCCCGGTAAGAAGCTGAGTGTTAGTGTGCGCTAATATATTTGAAGAAAAAAGAGCACTTCACAAATAAGAATGAGCGAGATAGTAGAGCTGCAGGTCTTTACGAAAGAAAGAAGAGTACAGCTTTTTATTGCTTTTTGTTGCTTCAGCAAACGAATTTTTGCTGTTCTGAAAAAATGAAATAATTTGTAATAAAAATAGCAAAAAAGGTTATCAGCCTTAAGAGGTCCAACAATGTGTTTTCTAGGGTATTGTATATTAGACTACTTGACTACTTGTTTCTATCAGTAGTAGCTGTCTACGGACTTGAATGTTCATTGAAGTGTGTGGAAAATCAATTAATGTGCTGTTTCCTTTTCAAGTTGTTTTAAAAGATTTACGCATGGCTTCAGCATGTGTCAAGTGCAACTCAAACAAGCCTGCGACCCGAAAGAAAGCAAATCAATTTTGAAAAAAGGCTCCCGTTGCCAGAGAATGGGATGAGCTGCTGTGGATTGGCCAGGCCGATTCTGTTGTGTTGTGGTTATTTTCGCAGCTCGCTTTGATAATGAGATCAAAAACAACAACAGAACTAAAGACGTAGCCGATGCTGAAGCTGTGTTATGTATGCGTTGGCCGGTCGGGGCTTGGGGATTGGGGCTGGGAGTATATATTGAGCTGGTTGAGCAAATATTTGGCTTCTTGGCTTTTTGTTGCTGACAACTGACCACAAAATTTGTTTAACATGCCAAGCAACTCAAATTTCATGCCGCATTGCCTGTGCAACTGACCCACTTTGCGGGCTGGCTTTTGCAATGTGGCTCGTGCTGAAAGTGGGCGGGGCTGTGGCGAAGAGCAGAGGCAGGGCAACGCCTGAGCAAACAGTGGCAAATATGATGGTGCCGATGACGCTGGCGTTGACGAGTGGCGACTCATCCGAGCAGCACACTCTGCTCTGTTGCCAGTGGCAACTAAAAGCCGCAACAATTTCATTAAATTTACTTGATGGCATCCCGAAAATATGACAAAGGGACTCTGCAATTGTGCCCAAGTAATATGCCAGCTGCATATTTACACACGAGCGGAAAACTGGCATTCCTCACTGTGCGTGAGCCAGGTGCACAGACACATACACGCACACAGATAACCCTTCCTTAATATGTTGGTATTTGGTAACCAATTCGAAATTGTTGGTAATTGGAAATGCGACATACGGTAACCGCAATGCAAAACATTAACTCAGCTGTTGACAACAAGTAATAAGTGAATTTAATATGTTGTTGATTAATATGTATATCCCCATTTCCAGTTGATGTACTTTTGCGACGAAATATAACAATTTGCATAAAAAAACAACAAGATTGATAAAGCCCAAGTACAACTAAGAAGAAAACACATTCCCGCAAAAATAAAGCAATTGGTGATGTGTGTGAGCGAGAAGGCGAGAGTTGCTAATGCGAAAGACAGAGAGCAGTATACGATTGAAAGAAGCAGATGAAATCAGAAGCGCGGGCACAAAGGCTTCACGATTGAAAGTACAGTTACAGTCAGTACAGGCTGCCAATAATGAATGCTTACAGCGACTACAATAATTTTTGAAACGAAAATACAGTATGTCAATAAAGTGTTTTTACTAACAAAAAAAAACTAATTTTTTGGGTTTAGTTGAAAATAAATGTACCTAAAAGTGAGAATTTTTTTTCAATTATAATTTATTTCGATTCTATATTTCTCCTAGAACTTAATGGCAAAAAGAATTGTTAAATAACATTACCCAAACATTTTATAAAATTAAAAAACTAAAAACATTCACATTTTATGCTGTCAATAAAGTGTTTTTACAGCTACGGTAAATTGTTTTGCCGTTCTCTTTTGGGTGATCCCGTTAGATTTGGGCCCATGCGTTTTGGCTTCTCTTGTGTCTTCGACTTTTCTTGTCATTTTCTATTGCAATTTATAACGTTTTGCTTTAATTTTATGAAAAATAAAATGCCAGGAAAAAGAACAACTTTTGAAGTCGCTCAGCTGGTGTATTATAACCATCAGATGGGACGTCAAGTCTCGGAACTGGCTGATATGTTTAATTTATCAAAAGCAACGATATACAACATATTAAACAGAGCCAATAAGGAAGATAGGCTAGAGGCAAAGCCAGTATGTGGTCGACCCTGCAAAATTTCTGACAGAGATAAGCGAAAAATTCTGAGAAAAATTGAGAAAAATCCACAAATTTCGCTTAGGGATATTGCTCAGGAGTTCAAGGAAGAAAGTGGTGTTGATGTGTCACATGAAACTGTCCGAAAATTACTGAATTCCAATGACTACACATCACGAGTTGCCAGGAAAAAACCTCTACTATCGGCGGCGAATATTTTGAAGCGGCTATCGTTCGCTCAAGTCCATGTAAATAGTTCGAACGATTTTTGGAGTAACGTCATATTCTGTGACGAAAGCAAGATGATGCTATTCTACAACGATGGGCCATCCAGAGTCTGGAGAAAGCCACTAACAGCGTTGGAAAACCGCAATATTATTCCAACCGTTAAATTCGGAAAACTATCAGTGATGGTGTGGGGGTGTATTTCGAGCAAGGGTGTAGGAGATTTGACCTTCATTGAGAATACCATGGATGCTAGACAATATCTGAGCATTTTACAGACACATCTCGTCAGTAGTGCACAGAAATTTGGATTCTATGAGGACAATAAGCCAATTTTTAAATTTTACCAGGACAATGACCCGAAGCATAAAGCTCATATGGTAAGAGTTTGGCTGTTGTACAACTGTGGAAAGGTGTTAGACACTCCACCACAAAGTCCAGATATGAATCCAATAGATGTTTGTGTGGTCATATTTGAAAAAAAAAGTCGCAAAGCGGAGTCCAAAATCAAAAACTGATTTAAAAGCTGCTGTACTGGAAGAATGGCAGAAGATTCCAGAAACATACATACAAAACCTTATTGTTTCAATGAAACGGCGATTGCAGGCTGTATGTGACGCTAATGGCAGCCACACAAAGTATTAAAAAAAAATATTCCTGTTTTTTTAACATTGTTATTTAGTAATAAAGTTTCGTGTAAAAACACTTTATTGACAGCATAAAATTTGAATGTTTTTAGTTTTTTAATTTTATAAAATGTTTGGGTAATGTTATTTAACAATTCTTTTTGCCATTAAGTTCTAGGAAAAATATAGAATCGAAATAAATTAGAATTGAAAAAAAATTCTCACTTTTAGGTACATTTATTTTCAACTAAACCCAAAAAATTAGTTTTTTTTCGTTAGTCAAAACACTTTATTGACATACTGTAAATAACTTTAAGAAGAGCAACAAAAAGAGTTTGTAAGCTGTTTTCTTTAGCTATTAATTAACTTTATTTACCAAATAATATTATACAAGCTAAGTATAAATAAAATACAACAGATGGGCACGTTTTTGGCTCTCAGCCATCTTACCACATGCTGTTCTAGTACTTATGCTGCATGCGAAATGCAAAAAAGGTAAAGCTGGTTTTTGAATGACTACATATGCATTTTAGGCATATGTTTGTAGCAATATTAAGTTTAGATAGTGCTCCGAATTGCTTAAGCATTGTCGAACATCGGCCTATTTTATATACATATGCATTTCATGCAACAAAAATCATATGCAGAATATTGCAATGTAAAATTTGTCATTAGGCGGGTCAAACATGAAAGCCGGGTGAAAAACTAGGCAATTTAACTGTTAGTGATGGCTAATGGCTGCCTCGGATTAACGTATAAGTGTAAAGAACATTAGCTCAGAGCTTCTACGATCAAGTCAGAAGCAAGTGCACTCCGAGGCAGTTAGCAAAACCGTAGTATATGCCGGGTACAAGTCACGCACACAACTTTTATATTATTAAACATATTTTACAAATTAATTAGTTTCGTACCAAAGAATCAGTTGAAGCTGCAAGGTAACACAGATAAGGGCTTGCGTATTAATATGCATTTACGCGCTCTAAAGAATGTTAGCAATTCAAAAGTGAGAGAGAGCGAGATGGCATTACAGCAAACATACCAATTGGAGTAAAGAGTCATGACAACTGCTGGATCAACATGTACGATTGAAAGAAGAAGAGTCAGCAGTATAAATAGAGCAACGCTTTGCAATTGAACTTCAGTTAACGCTGCAAGGCGTCTGGCAAGGGGCTGCTTATTAATAAGGATTTGAATGTAGCAGAAGAGATCAGCAGACAACATTTTTTTAGCGAGAGCGCTGGGCATTCGAGCTTCACGATTGAAAGAAGAAGAGTCAATAGTATAAATAGAGCAGCACTTTCAAGTTAAACTTTAGTTGATGCTGCCAGACGGACCGGCTAAGGGCTGCGTATTTATGTGCAAGTGCGCGTCTAAAAGAATGTAAGCAGATGACATGTAAGAGGAAAAGAGACGGTAGTGTAGGAAGAATAATAATATGAAGAGTGAGGAGTAATGACAACTGCTGGATCAACAAGTACGATTGAAAGAAGAAGAGTCAACAGTATAAATAGAGCAACGCTGTGCGATTGAACTTCAGTTAAAGCTGCAAGGCATCCCCGCAAGGAGCTGCTTATTAATATGGAATTGCATGCAGCAGAAGACAAAATTTTTTTTTAACGAGAGCACTGGGCATTTGAGCTTCCCGATTGAAAGAAGAAGAGTCAAAAGTATAAATAGAGCAGCACTTTGCAGTTAAACTTCAGTTGATGCTGCCAGACGGCCCGGCTAAGGGCTGCGTAATTATGTGCAAGTACGCGTCTAATAGAATGTAAGCAGATCACATGCAAGAGGAAGCGAGATGGCACTGCAGGAATACTACTATTGTGAAGAGTGAAGAGTAATGACAACTGCTGGATCAACAAGTACGATTGAAAGAAGAAGAGAACAGTATAAATAGAGCAGCGCTTTGCATTTGGGCTTCAGTTGAAGCTGCAAGGTGGTCGTGCTAGGGGTCGCGTATTATTGTGCATTTACGTCTTTAAAACAATGTAAGCAGTTCACAAGTGAGAGGGAACGAGATGGCATTACAGCAACAACACCAATAAGAGGAGTAAAGAGTAATGACAACTGCTGGACGAACAAGTACATTTATTATATAACATAAAATGGAAAATTGAACACATGGACAACAACAAGTGGGCTTATCAGCATGATTAAGGTAAGTACACAAAATAAGATCCTTTTCAATGAATATTAGCACATATACAAAGCTTTTCATTTTTAATTTTATGTCCCGTGGTACACCACACTAATTTACTTGTACTTAGTATTTTCATACTTCTTTACTTACAAATCATGCCATAATTACTATATTTGCAGTGAAGTTGTAATTTTTCGAAGAAATTAAAAATTTGGAAATACAAGCCATAAAATTGATTCGGCCCAACTACTTTCGTCTGAAGAAAATGAAAAACTAAAAAAACAACAAATGAAATAATGTAAGAGCGAGTGAGAAGGTGAGAGTTGCTATTAAGGAGGAAAGAGAGCTATAGTACAAGCAAAAGGGCTTCAAGATTGAAAGAAGAAGACTCAACAGTATAAATAGAACAGCGCTTTGCAGTTGGGCTTTAGTTGAAACTGCAAGGTGGCCCGTCAAGGGGCTGCTTGTTAATATGATCGCATGTGAAAGGAAGCGAGATGGCACTGCAGGAACAATATTAAAAAGAGTAAGGAGTAATGATACAACTGCTGATCCCAGAAGTATATGTTTTATGCAAAAAGGCAAATCGTAAACAGCAAGTTGTTTTATGAGGATGATTAAGGTGAGTACACAAAATAATTTTACCGATTATATCATAAAGATGAGTCCTTCACAATGAATATTTTAACAAAAACGTCATTTTTTAATAATCTTTTGTCTTAAAAAATGTACAAATTTACGTTTACATATTATTTCTATATATAAAACTGTTTACCCTGGTGGTTCTTTCATTCAATGTTACCCTCAAATATTCTATGTAGACATAGGTCAAACTTCCTGATCCTACAGCTCGGTTAAATCTCAAACGAGTTTTAATAGGCTTGTCGTATTGTAAGGGATTGACCTCTAAATCATTTTGGATTCTAAATCTGCCAACACTATTCTTGGTCGAAATTCATATGAAAATTGTTTCGTCAAATATCCTATATAGACGTAGGTCGTAATTTCCCTGCCCCTTAACTCGGTGAAATCTCATCCGATTTCAATCGATTTTCTTTGTACCCGGTATCCGCTCTAGTTTAAATATATTTAACATACTTCACATTTTGGCTTCACAAATCTTACCATAATTCATGGAGTCATGGAAGTTCATTGAATAAGTGGAGCTGCTCTCAGAATAATTGCATCTAGGCCACTGCCCGGACCCATTAAACATGTAATGAAATGTGCGATTCCGAGTGCGGCTAACTGTTGCTGGTGTTGGTTATTGGCCAAGGCTTCTGGTAAGGGGCAACGGCAGGGTGCAGAATTCAAGGATTCCGGCAGAGGATAACGTGAATGCAGGATACAGGCGCGCGACAAAGCGCCGGGGCCAATTATACGGTTTGTTAACACACAAAACAGAAAATGTAATTACATTTGGAGCTGGCTATGGAGATGGGACTCTCGGTGGCGGCGCCTTTGAAATCCGATTTAATATTGTTAACTGTGTGCAAAACTTTGTCATTTAATTTCGCAAATTACACTAGAAATGCGACAGATACCAGACACTCCAAGAGCGCGAAAGAGAGGCAGTGAGTGAGATAAGCAGCTCGAACCAGAGTGCGAGTGAGTGCGAATGCAAGTATGGAAATGTGCAAGACGCTGCCAACTGCCAAATGCAAATGTATCCGCACCAATTCTGCAGCTGCAGCCCTCCCGTCGCCCGCAACGATGCTCATAATACTGCTTTAATGCCCCAACTAATGAGCCTACATTAACGGAATTCGGGCACGAACCGCCGCGAGAGGGCCACCTGCTGCGCCCAACACTGTGCCTCGCATAGGTCCCCCTGGGAAGGCTTAGAGCATTGCAGTTTGTCACGTAATTTATTAAAATGCTACACACACACACACACACGCATACATACACACATATATACATCTACGGACATACTGAGTACATGCACGTACTTTCACGGTAGGGCGTGTTCTGCCCATACCCACCCACATGCTGATACAATTGGCGTAATCATCGTTATGACATAGTCATAATCAGCGCGACTATTGTACTGCAGCTCATTGATTTGCAATTATGACACGTGCCAGGTACAGTTTAAAGCCGCACATGTCCAATTGCCACTTACAGATCCGCTTTAAAGTCGCGTCCTTCCCAATAAAATATATAGAGCAACAAAATGAACCGCAGAATGCGAACATTTTGTGGCCAGCAAATTAATATGGATTTGAAATTTGATGACAAGCATTAAACATGGAAGCTGGAATGATTTTCGGACACCTCATGACCTACAATTTGAACATATACAACTGGAATTTTGGCATTATAATTTTTTTAATACTATTTAACCTAATACAAGGGGTGAAAATGCTCAAATTTATTTAAAGAATTTAAAATTGAATCATTCATTGATCTAATTATCAATTTTATGTTTAAATAACAGGATCCACTTTCAGTTTTTACTGTGCGAGCTCTTCTCTCAAATATTCAAGATTTGCTTTTCCAAGATTACATTATCTCATAGGTACATTATAATTCTTCTAGAGAGTTTAAAGAACTCAAGGTTCCTTAAGATTGATTTGATTTACCCTGGTTTTTTCATCTTTTATTTTCCCATTTTTATGCTGTGTTGTCACCATATTACAATGCTTAATTTTATTGTTGTTTTTATTATTGTAATTTTGTAAATCTTTTTGTAAGAAAGTTTTGCAATTGTATTTTCTTGCCGTTGCTATCTCTGGCAACAATTTGGAGCTGGATGCCATCGTTGTTATTGTTGTTGTACTTGTTGTTGTGGTGTAAAAATTAGCATCATTTTGTGTGGTTGTTCATGGCTTTTGTGTTGTCTGCCTTGGGCCGATTGCCTTGTCGAGTGGGTTGGCGCTGGCCTCGTTGCCATCTTGAGCCACACACACACACACACACACACACACACACACAGGCACACAAAGCACGCAGTAAATCAAAAGTTGAAAATTATAATAAAGTCACTTTTGCTGCTGCTATATCATGCACACCAACATCCCACCCCAACACACTCTGGTGCTGGCTTAACTTTTATCAAGTTCAGTTGCAGTCGCAGCCACAGAAACTTCTGCCGGCTAATAAAAACCAACATTTAGATTAACTGTAAATTGTATTATTTTGTTTGCTTTTGTCGACAGTCGTTGTTGTTCTTGTTGTCGTTGCTGTTAATTTGCAATGGCGCGTGCTGCCCCAAAAAGTAGGCAGCACTTTTGTTCGCAAATTAAGTGAAATGTGCCAAAGGGAAGTCAATACTCGAATAGTCCGAATAGGCAGCAGCTGCCAGTTGAGAAATTATGCTCGAATAATTCTGAAAAACATGCACAGTTGATTTTAATGTCCAAAATTGTTGCCTGCCAGCCGGACAAAACTGTGAAAACTGTGAAAGCTGTGAGGCTGTAAGTTTTGCATTTCAAAAGGCCAACTTCCGCAAGTTTCAGCTGCCTTTTGCTCCGGCTGTAGTTGCCCTTGTTGTTGTTGTCGTTGTTGTCGTTGTTGCTCTGACATTTGGGCCGTTGTGCAAGTTCTTAGTCTTTTGTATAGGTCGCCCCCACCGCATTCAATGCGCTCTGTTAATTTGCGCTGCTCTAGAAAAGCGCCAGCGTCTCAAATGGCCACGCAAAAAGGCTTAAAGCCGCTATCAGCATGCGCTTGAATTATTTATAAAAGCCATATTCATGGGGAATTGGGAACAGAGAGAGCTGCAGGTAAGTGCCTTGCCGCCGCAGCGGAAATGTTAACTAGTTTGAGAGCAGCGACAACAGCAGCTTGACAATGGCATTAGAATGTCGAAAACTTTAGCCAACGATGCTTAGTCACTCAATTAGCTGGGCCCTCAACTACTTTCTATGCAAATCTGCAGACAGTTGCGGCCAGTTAACCAAAGGGCGACCAAAACGAACAGGCAAGCGGCAGAGTAGCAAAGTGTGGGGCTAGCCATTAGACTGTACATCAACTGTACATTAACTTGTCTGTTTTTGTTTCATTAGTGAGGACAGCAGCAGCAGCAGCAACGGCAGCTGTAGCCGCTGCAAAATGACATCCTGCGGCTGCTGTCTCAAGTTGCCTTAAAACCCCGGCAACTTGACACTCTGACAGCCGTTGTAACGCCCGACATTGCCAAGTGAAGTGTGTAGAAAAAAAATGGATGCAGAAAAGAAGCAGCTGCAGATTTGCCTGTGCATAAGAAGAAACGATAAAGGTTGAAAGCCCTTTTCAGCCAGACAATAAAATTACATCAACAGTTCAACAGTTGCCCCAACTTGCCTGGATAGATATGTTTCTAGTTAGAGCCAACAAATATTGAGCTAAAATTTACAAGGCACACATGAGGCAAAAGAAAAAGTGCTAACTAGCCAAAAGCATGCAACCAAAAGCACATAGAAAAGGAGAACCAAGCGAAGCAATTTGTTGATTGTGAATTATTATATTTATGGAGTGCCACAAATGTGTACTAATGGCCTTTAACTTCATTACTTTTAAAGCGTTTTTGTCATCCTATTTGATTACAGTTCTCAAAATAAGCGTTTAATCAAATTGCATTTGCTGTAAGGTGTGCAAAAAATCAAACTGAGTCCGAGAGTCAACGACAGCACAAATAACAAAGCACATGGCGGTTAAGTCGACTAGTTGATACCCTTCATCGACTATGCCTCCAAACAAGTGCATTTCATAAAGTTGTAAATTTCTGGACAAAAGCTTGATTAGATTTAAGTTGCATTTCGGTTGAACAATAAACATGCCCTGGCTTTCACTTTGCTTGTTTACGGGGCATGCAAATATGCTGTGTTCCAATAAAGAAATGTTTATTTATTAACAAGCGTTTCGCCTTAATGCAATTTGCTTTTCACTTTGAATGCGCGCGTGTTTGTATATGTGAATGCGTACACACATGCACGCATCCAGCATGTATACATGCACGCATGCACACATGCACACATGCACACATGTAAACAAGTATGCGCATATATATGTCAGCCCAAAAAAAGTCTCTGTGCTTTTTTACGCAACGTTATATATGTGCGGCAAATAATTTTTTAACTTTATTTGATTTATGCATCATTCACGCACAATTTATTGAAAACAAAAAATACGTTAAGGGCGACACAAAGAAAGAAGGAAAGTTAAAGAGAGGGAAAGAGAGAGAGAAAGAGAGAGAGAGAGACAGAGAGGGGTTTGTAAGTAGACGGCTTTATATTGATATTCATATTCATATACTCATGGTATATCGTTTGGCTTTTTGATTCAGAACTGATTTCGAATGTTTACTCGACTTACAGACATGTTGATATACACACATAAGTATGTTTGTATATATGTGTGTGTGTGTAGAAGCGTATATCAATAACAACATAAACATGCAGTTACAACAACAATAATAAAGCGGCCGACAGGCAGGCATGCGTAAGCCGCTGCATGTTTATATATTTACTTAACTTTTACGGCAATGCCCCTCTCTCTGTGTGTGTGTGTGTGTGTATTTGTTTTTCCCATACTCGCACAATACATTTGCATAATATTATGCACAACTGTTCACACACACGCACACACACAAACACCCATCAATATTTGCATATGTCACACACACAAAGAGAGACATCAGCCATACGGGGCGTATGAGGAATGTCAGCCAGCCAGCGTTACCTACATTTTTTGCTGTACCACAAACAGTTCAGATACAAGCTGCGATTACAAAAAAAAATATGTATATATAATTATATCGACTTAATGCCAGACAAATGAGTGATAAACAATTGAATTAAACTTTCTCAAATGGAAAATGAAAAATGTTATTTAAATTAACCGCTTTCAAATGTAAATGTATAAAAAATTCCATCTAAATGTAACTTTATGCAGGCAATAAATATTCATTGAATTAAGTCGTTAAAAATATTCGTTCACAAACTCTTTCATGGACTTTGTGCATTCAAAAAGTTTTTAAAGAACTATGCCGCAATTTTTACATAAATCCAATTTCTTTTTTATACCAAATAAGAGCCAATAACGGAAGCTGTTAATTATCAGATTCATTGTCTAAGCTGGATCAGGTGTTGTCTGGGCCCTTTAAGCTCAAATCATACGGCCGCAGTGGCTGTCGTACCATCTCAAATGAAATTAGTAATAATTAAATTTTCGACGGGACTTTATTGAAACAGCAGCATGTCCTGGATTAGGTTAATGTGGGCGTCTTTGTAAATGTAAGAACAGAAGAACAAAGATGAGAATCGCAATGAGTGTACACCAGACGGGAAACAGTCCAGTACTGTAAATATCGTTGTACATCTCCACAACTTGTCCATGACGAGCGCCTGCGCCGGCTCTAGTGTGGGCCATGCTTAAATCTTTAGTTTCAACATCAAATTTTGAAAATTTTCCCAATTTTTTTTTCAAGAGACAGAACACTGACAAAACTGTGTTTACTTACATTTAAGCAACCCACCTCCCCTCATACAAAGTGAAAGGTGCCAAATTTAACAATGATGAATCATCATTGGATGTCAACCAGCCGCTGACTGACTGACTTTCCGGCAGCCCAACTGGTAATTTAATTGAATTTAGTGCTAATGATGGCATTGACGATAATACATAATATTCAACATTAATTCAGGCAGACATTAATTGATTGATTGTTTGATTGCATTATTGTCATATCGCAATTGTAATTTGGCCAACCGAATGCCTGCCAACGTGTCCCGTCAGCGAACCTCTTCCTTTTGTCCCTGTTATTACTGCTGTCTATGTCCTTTTGACATGCTTCCACACATGTGAGTGCTGTTCGCTTATCGCTGCCAACAGTATTGATAATAATTTAGCAAAATTTACACGATGACAGGCTTAATTAATCGTTGTGCTTCTGCGACAGTTGTTGGCGATCCAACAGATATAAATTAATTGGTTTAATATTACTTACATCGTTGCTAAAAGCACCTAAAGGGCTAATAAAAGTTTATATATATCCACAGACAAACTTTGTTTAGTACTTGCAATTCACAAAACTATTCTAATTGGATTATTTATATTCCACAACTTTAATTCAATTATTGGCGAAACTGTTTCAAGATAAATCTCAGGTAAATCAAGAGAGAGGAGAATTTTTTTCTTAAGTGCTGAATCTGACATACCCTGGCGGGAATTTTTCAGATGTTGCATCGAGTATTTAAAATGTTGAAAGTTTTTAACAATTGTTAAAGGTATTCTAAAAAAAGTATTACACTTATGTGCATGTGATCCCTATTTGATAATATAATATTAATGTGCTTGGCATTTATTTGGTATTTAAACTTTAATTCTATCTGCAGTTGTATAACAACTGCAATACCCTTTAACTGTCTTCTTCTTGCTCTAAGTTTTGTTACCTTGATTGATTATTTTTAATTTATAAATTGGATACGCAAACTTTGTTTTCCGAGATATTTGCTAAATTATAGTTACCTAATTGTATTTTATTGCTGGACTGGGAGTCAAGTGTCCCAGCTTACAACTGGCAATTTATATTCGAATATATATTTACCACACGAACACATACACACAGAAGAGACCGACATTGAATGTCATGGCATGACATTTGTGTAAGGCTCTTAGTTGATGCAGGCAGCCAACCGTGCGTATGCTTAATCTTATGCACACACGTTGCGTATACGTCAAGCCACAAAAGTTGAGGAAACTAGGAAAATAGCAAAACAGGAAAATGGTGAAAACAGCAAACGGCAATATTTTCGTAAGCAACAACAATGCCAGCTAACAAAAACATATTTGCTGCAAATTTAACACAATTATGTTTCTGAAGCCTGACATGTTTTCGTTTTCTATTTCGCTTGCCAGCGTCTGCATCATCAGCAGCAGCAGCAGCAGCAGCAGCAGCAGCAACAGCAGCGGCAAAAGTGTTGCAAGGCGAGCTGCGTGCCTCAAGCTGTTGTGCGGAATGCACATTAATTAAGCTCTGCTTCACTCGGCTCTTGTGTAGCTTAGTTTCCCACCATGTTGTTGTTGTTGTTAGTCTATGTGTGTGTCGTGTAATGTTATATGCAATTTCCTGGCCGTAATGAGCTTTATGACTCGCAGCTTAAGCAATAAAATCGGGCAACAACAAGAAATAGTCGCCATGTCAACTTAACCGAAAGCTACAGCACTTGGCTTGCATCTTGTGGTCGGTTTGGTGTTGCATAAAAATCTCATTTACACTTCATTCGGCTGCTGCACAAGGACACATGACACTGAGCCGCCCGGCGGCTGCTCAACAGCCTGCAACAGCGAGTGGCTGCATAAGGGGCATGGGGCACAGACTTGCGGTGGCCGCTGCGGCTATGACTTTTGCTGTTGTGGTTTCAAGTGCAAATTAGTTTTGCGCACGCTACAAAACTGTCGACTGAGGCCACAGTCTGAAATTTCATTGCACACTAAAAATGACACATAAATTTGCATTTAATCTGTCCTAGGGTGTGTGTCTGCGTGTCGTTAAAGGGCAACTTTTAAAACAATTTAAAAATAATAAGAGGCAAGCGCAAATAAAAACAAATTATTTATTAATTAAAAATGTATTGTACCCATTTTATTTAATAAATACCAATTAATATAGGTAGATGAAACAAATAAAGTGTAAAATAACTTAAGCCCATAGCACTTAAATTTATGGGCATATTAAAACCGAAAACCAGACAAATTAAACTTATTGCGAGCTTTAATTTATTGTACAAGAACTTCAATCGTTTTGCGGAGCATTAAGCAAAACTCATTTCAGCGACAAATGCGGTTTCGAATTTCAATTAAATATAATTAAAAGGCCGTGAGCAGGCGCCAAGTGCAACATGTGACGCCGACAATTTCTGGCCAGAAGGCAACGCCAACTTTTTGGCGACGACTTTTCAATGTCTTTGGCTTTGGCTTTGGGCCCTGATTGCGGCCTTCTGCCGCCTGCCGCCTGCTGCAAATGTTGCCAATTTGTAGACAATTAAAAAACTTTACATGTTTTGGCATTAAACGAACAAATTGTTTTCAAATTACTTGACACACAGCCACACACTCCGCAACAGTTAGAGAAAGATATAAAAATTTGCTGTGTGTGTTAGAGAGACAAAGAGGTTGAGCTAGGGGGCAGACATGGGTGGAGGGGGGAAGGGCAACAAAGGGTGTGTGCGGCGACAAATTCAATTCGCCTGCCGCTGCCAAAACTGATTCCAATCGCGCACATGTGTCCTGGCAAGAACAAGAATTCCACAATAACCCCGTTCTCGTGATTGGGCTTCCCTGCCAGAACCTCTGTTTGGAAATTGTGTACATTAATTCAATTAGTTAGCAATGCCACAAAAGTAAAAGCATAACCAAACTCGGCACCTTCCACAGACACACACACACACACACACACACACACACGCACACACACACGCACACATACGCCCTCACACGAATGCAGCCTAAATTTGTGCCACGTGACATGGCGGCGGCTTCTCTTGGTGCCAGCTTCTGTGGCAGCTTGTCTGAAATTTACACAAAGTGCCGCAAAATCGTTTAAGCTTTGAAAGCGTATTTGATTGCACCTGACACATGTCATCGGTAACTAAGCCACAGCGCAAACGCAAACTGTTGCCACGATTATATGTGTAGCACAGTTTAGGCCATTCATTAAATCATTTTCGTTTCTCATTGCAGTTTTGCAAATAACAAGTTAATGATACACTGTATTTAAATATAAAAGTCGATTCACAAATGATTCATAATAATTTCGAATTAATAAAACTTAAAGGCAGAAATAATCTTGCATTGCACAGAAATTTAACAAATTAAAAACTCGATTCAGGCAAAGCTATTCAAAAAGAACTTGGGAAATTATAAATGTTAACATTTTTCTAACAATTTATCAGTCATTTTGACACTCACAAGCGTTTAAAAATAATATTTGAATATTCCAAATATTTATAAGAACAAAAATTGATTTAAATCGGTCGTGAGAGGGCACAAAATCGGGTCACCTCCGAAACTCTTTATTGCAGCTGCTGTCACTGGCTGGCAAGTTGTCAGCTTGTAATTCGAGCTGTTAACTAAATCAGAGACACGTTAAAATGTAATATAAATGTAAGTTGTAAAGGTGCAATAAGGAAGCTTTTATTATGCGGCACTTGTCTGGCCGTAGGCACAAATAACATGACAATGGCAATGACCACAAGGACAGGACCGTGCCTTAAAGTGGGCTTAGAGTATTTGCGTTGTGTAGTGGCAGAAGTAGTATAAGAAGCAGAGGGGGAGCCATAACAAGACCAACAACAATATTGGCTAAGAGCAGCTGAAAAATGTACTTCTAAAGTCAACAACGAACTGAATTGCTGCTTGGCAGCACGAAATGAGCTGCCCTCGTCCCGAAGTGAGTTTTCATGCAACTGCTGGGGAATGTAATTTAAAAGAAAACGAGAAAGAAGGGTTATCTACGGCGCGCCGAAAACTTAATACCCTTGCAAGCCCAACCTATTCATACCGCTCATTGTACTTTGCCGGTAACTAAGAAGCACAGGGAAAACAAATATATTTTTCATACCAAACCTACTTTTCGACCGATCGACCCTATGGCAGCTTTACGATATAGTGATCCAAAGTTTTATGACGAAAGCTTTAAAACTAAGAGACTAGTTCGGACATGGCTTTATCGACTGGGTTGTTGATAATGATAGCGTAGATGTGTCCTACTATGCGTTACACAAATCATGACAACATTATAATACCCTCTGCAAGGGTATAATTAATTAAGTGTTCTGGCTTACGCATGAAGTGTCGAAGTGAGAGTCTGATTGCAACTTCCCAGAGACTAGCCAGCAGTAATTTTGGGTGCATTTTAATTGCATTGTGTTGGACTCTTTTGCATTTGCATAATGTCTGTGGGCGTGGCTAACGAAGGCAGGGAAAGCAACTCAAAGTCCAAGTCCAGGCATCAGTCGTTTGTCTCAATAAGGGCGCGTACGCGTCAACTTTCATTTGTCATTGTGTGTTCGAGTGTGTGTTCATGTGTGTGTGTGTGTGTGTGCAAAGGGCGTAATGTCGCCAAAGCAAACAAAATGCATTAATGCAAGGCGTGGCAGCAGACAAGCATAAAGAACACTCGAGTGCTCCGACTTGGCCTGTCTCACGCAGTTTCTTGGCAGCTGACCCGAACCGAAAAAAAGGAAAAAAAATAACCCCAGCTAGATACAAACAGAACACACACACACGCACGCACACATAGACAGGCTGCCTGCTTCGTACAAAATCCATTAGCAACTAAAGTGAAATTCATTGTTTCAAAAGTACATGTTGAAATAAATTGAGTTGTGGCAGCAGCAAAAAATGCTGCTGCCTGCACCTGTTACACAGCCAAAAGCAGACAGACGAGGGGCACGGACAGGGGGCAGGGGGCGTAGCTAGAGCAAAAGGCACTCCAGCATGCATCTGCTGTCGACAAGCAGCCAACAACTGCTTGAAATGCATTGAAAATGGCCAAAATGGCTAAAATGGCTGAAATGGCATTGCGGCAGCATTTCAATGCGCTTCCATTGTCATTTACAGCCAAAATTGAAGAGCACATGCTATATGCTACGACTTGTCGAATTAATCTAAGCATTTATTTCAAGGGAAATTATTTTCAAAACAAATCTGGAATGTGCCATGTAAATAATTTCTCGCAACAACAAGCTGTTGCAGCTGGTCTGCGTAATTGCGTATACGCTACGTGCGCCCCATAAAAGTTCAATTGCGACAAGTTCTGCAAGTTCGGCCGCAAAATTTCAACAGTTTTTGGGCCAGCGACGAGCTGAAGCTACACCAAAAAATGTTATTTTAATTTGCGTGGACATGAGCCGCCGTGTACGAGTGTAGCCTACTTAATTGGGCAAATACAGTTAGGCACACACACAGACACATTCGCCTGCCCCAAATTGTGTCATCTTTGGTTTTGGCTGTGTGCATATTTGAATTTAGCCGGCCATCTGAACAGCTGCTGGCGCGTGCAACTAGGCCTAAACAATTTGTGGCTAATTACACAGCATTGCCATCAATTGAACCCCGCCTTCTGTAGGACAGTGTATTGCTGCTGCTGCTGTTGTGGCCTTTACGCAATTCTTTTACACATGCACAACACGGTCTGTGCTTGCAAAACTAGCCAAAGTTATTTTATAATTATAAACTTGTTGACCAACGGCGGCAGAGTGCATTTTGCTAACACTCCTGAAAATCTTGCAGCTTTAAGTTGCAAAAGTGAGGAAGAATTTAAAAAATAATTATGCATTAAATTAATGGAATTAATTTATTTTTGAAGCTCAAAACATGTAAATACTCAGATTTATTAACAGCGAATAGATCTTCAGGCATGACAACATTTTTATGCCCTTTTACAATTAATATACGATTTAAAAGAAAATTTATTTTTGAAGCTCTAAAGCTATAAATACCCTGTAAACTACCTAGATTCATTAACTGCAGACAGGTTGGTAAAGCTTTCTTCTCAGGCATGGCAATATTTTAATGCAATGCAATCACAGGCATTTCAATGCCCTTCTGCTTTGTTCGGGACAGCAAAAGTTGAGTGCCTACAAATTGGGTAAAATTGTCACTACTCTATTCCCAAAGCATTTGTTTGCGCTTAAGGACTGAAGTAAATTCCATGAATTTTCATTAGCCGCTCACTTAACATTTCCTCAGCCGGAGAAGTTGTAATGTCTCTGCCCGCATGGAGTTCTTAATTTGCCTGGGTGCCAGGCCCTGAGATATTAAGGCAACAACTTCTTGCCTCGCCCACAGCAATTCATATGAAGTTAAGCACATTTAGTTGCAAGCTGCCAGCGCACAAAAGTGCAGCCGGAAAGTTTAATCAGGCGCCTGCCATAAAATGCATAACTTTACAGGTGGAAAAAAAGTTTTTTTTTTGGAAACGGTTGAGATTTTTCTTGTGGCCGTCGCTTAATTAGCAATTTTCATTTCTCCTGTTGCACTTGGAATTTATGCCAGCAACTTTTTATCGCTACCCTCCCCCAAAAACACTTTGAAAAGGAATGCACAGAAATTGCGTATACACCGTGTGTATAGCCAAAATGTAATCGGACCTTATCGACATGTTGGGCTGCTCACAGGCCAGACAAAAGTTGCGCTTTTAATGTACCTTTGTGGCATGTCATAAAATCAGCACAAAATTGCCAAATTATTTAGATTTACCAGCAGCAGCATCGGCAGAACAACACAAAATCCGCAAGGGGTGCAGGCGAGCATATTGTCAAATGGGCAATAAAAGCGCTTTTATGGCCAGCATATAAGCAAGCCATGTCAAAGCTCTGGGCCTGCATAGAGTTACTCTGATATATAGCAGGTTGGCCTAACTCTCCGGCCTCGACTGGGTTGGGGGGCCGTTAAGGGTTGCCATTTCATTATATAACTGCCAGGTATACGTATGTTTATTAATTGCTTTTTTATTGAAATAAAAGGCAAAATTAAAAAATATACTATGTAAACAAGTCAGCTGATATGCCGGTAAATGCCTCCGGAAAGCTGCTTAAAGTCTGAATTACATCAAAAAACCTTTCCAAGTGAGAAGCAAATCAAAAAGCGAGGCCTGTTACGGAGCAGCGAAAGGCACAGCTTAAAGGAAAATGAGAGAAGTAAAATGAAGTCTCCGATTGAAAGCAAATCTTAAGCAAAATACGAGATAGAAGTGAAATCAGAATAAAGACGCACAGCAAAAATTAGAAGGCCTTAAAATTTGTTGTGCAAAGTGCACATTCAAACAGAGAAGTTAAAGAGAAGCTTTGCGGATAAAAGGACACAACCGAGCGAAAAGCAAACAAACGGATTGTAAAATGTTTTCGTCGTTCAAAAAAAATAGACATGAAATCGAGTAGAAACTAGATGAAAAACAAAAACAACAATATTCCGCAACGAAAATCAAAGTCAGCATAAATAACAATTCAGCTGCAGAAGAAAACTTATGCTGCAAAAATAAATAATGCACGAAATTGCCGCTGGCTATCGGCAAGCGTGAAAGCGACGCCAAAGAAGTTTACCGCATTGTTTTGTGGTTCGATAAATAAATATGACAACCACCCACGGCAGATGGCAGAGCAGAGAGTGTGAAGCAAGCGCAGCCGCTATAAACTTGGCATATTTGCATAAAAAATGCGACGCTCTGACACCGAAACATAAACAGGCAACGCCGCCGAGCAGGTAAAATGCAAAACAACAAAAAAAAAGCGAACTCCATATAAATATTGTCAACAGCAAAAGCGGACCATAAACAATGCGAGGTGTAGGTGTGCATGTGTGTGCGAGAAACAATATTTTATTTAACAGATTTTACTGCACATAATTATATACCAGGAGTTTTCTAAGCCCGAACTGCTCTCAGCTGCCTACGCTGCCAAAAACAACAACGGACGAAGCCACGACCAGGCATACCCTGTAAACTAGAGATGAAAAAACATCGATATCTGAAAGCAAATAATTAGAAGATATGAGTTATATTAACGAGAAACAAATTAAGTGAAGATTGTAAAAGGAAAATTATTAAAACAGGTTCTTACCTCATCACCTTATAGATTTGCAACAGGCCTATATACTCTGCTTGAAGAAATTGAAACCGTATTGTAACCCATTTTATGGCTGCAGGGTATAGCAACAACAATAAGAAGAAGAACAGCAACAACTGCAATCAAAATGAAAAGCCGCACAGCTTGGCAAGCATCAAATGCAATATTTACATGCTTTCGCATTGAGATCCATTGTTGTAAATGTTTTACATGCCAAATTATGCAAAAACACCAAATGCAATACATATTCAAATAAGTGCACAAATACACACAAACACACACACACACACACTAGCAGAGCTGCCATAAACGGCATCATGCAAATTGTTGTTCAGATTCGTGTTCATGACGCGCCCTGTGGCCGAAACAATCCTTTTTCAGTTCTCGATTCTGCTGTCAAAACAATATAATGACATCTAACAGTTTATATATACATAAATACAAATAAACATATATACTTTTATATTTATGTTGGTATTTGCGTATATCTGATATTTTTTGCGTTGACTGGCATCGAACATTTCGTTTAGTTTTTGCACTCAGGGCAAGGTCATGATGCGGTTGATGTGAATTCATTTGATTTGATAAGCTCGTTTGTTGTTTTATGCACTAACATTTCAATGTTTAATTATAGGATTGACAAATCCTTAAATTGCTAAGCGCAATTAAATGAAAGACTAAACGTTACACAGGTAAATAGGTACATGTAAAAATCCTTTTGTCGCGAGGGCCTGATTATGGTATAACTTGTTTCTTAAATTATAAATTATAACCTTTTAACCTATTTGGCGTAGAAATTGGTTACGTGTGCTTATTAATTGAATTTAATTAAACTTAAAACATTTCGTATGTATGTAACATGCATTCATGTTGATCTCGTGTGCTGCACTTTGTTTTTCCTTCGTCTCATGCAAATATTTAGGCTCTGCTAGAAAAAGTAAACCAATTTTATTATGCTGTCTGTGGCAATATTTGATATTCTTCATGCAAAATATGCTTCTGGTCATGATTATTTTATTCAACAAAAGAATACAATTTCTGTAGCATACTTTTAGGCTGCAGCAAGGCTTCAAATAGCCGCACGATTTGTTGGCTCTCTAAACTAACGCATGACTTTGCTTTACATATCTACGCCTGCCCCAGCCCCTGTTTCTAAACACCCCTCCCTTCCCGAACCCTATTCCCCTCGTCCATCAATTCAGGCAACTGTCAACGTCTCTGCCTCTGCCTCTGCCTCGGCTGCTGCTGTTGCTGCCCAAAGACCATTAAAAATATTTTTTCTGCCCATTCAGCATTCAATAGAAATTTACATCACGTCTGAGTTTTTACATATATGGCAGCTACTGCATACACACACACACACACACGCACACACACACACAGTTATATGTATGCGTAAAAGGACATTTCTGATGGCAGAGTACCGCGCGCTGAGCATACTAACACTTTTTTGCATGTTGGCCAACATGTTTGCTTAGCTTACGTTATACCTGACAAAAAAAAAGGAAAAGAAAAACCAGCCTAGCAGACCCCAAGTAACAACAATAAATGCAGGAAAAAAAAATTAAATGTGTGCTCCAAAGAAGGTGAAACTATTGCCACATAGGCAATTCGATTGTGCGTTTTATATGGCCGAAAGGAAAGGCCGCCTGCCAAAATTGGTTACCCTTTTCACTTCATTTTATGCTGCCAACAAATTGTTGTTGACAATGAGGCAAATAGGAAGCTGCCAAGCTGTGGCAAAAGGTGTGCAGATAGCAGACGCCACAAGGCGTGGCCAGCCGAGGCGCCAATTTGCTAATTAGCACAATCAAAGTTTATCCGCATATTCCCTAAACAATGCACCCAACTTCAAAGTCGAACTTTGGCCCACAGTCGATAAATTATAAATTAAAGTGAATATTTGAAAGTACGCCGCGCAACTTAAGTGTTTAATACCCTGTTGTAGCAAGCTAACTGAAAGGGGCATCATAAAGTCATAAGTTAACGAAAATCATGCATGAAACAAGCTTTATATAACTAAAATAAATAACGAAATAATTAGAAAGCGTTACAAGTAAAAGGTACATATTTTATTTAAATATTTCAATATACATATAAATATTTATAAATTTGAATTGAATTGAATTTATGTACATTTTTATTATGATATTCAAGCTGTTGTCTACTTTAAAACAAAGATACATAAGCTCAAAGTTTTTATGGTAAAATCAACAGCAATGACAAATCGCCATACAAGCTTTCTTTTCTTTGTGAGCCTGCGTGGGTTCGGTGTCTGAATGTCAAAATAACAAGCGGAGAGTCGCCAGCTCAAATACAGCATGCATTTTTTAATTTTTTTATCAGTTCAGATAATGTGTTATATTGGGTTATATTCTATAGCATTTATTACGCATCCTCAATATCCATTTGTTGAGCAACTGATTACAGGGCAACTGCCCGTCAAGCACAGCCCAAGTGTACAACTCTTAATTGTTTTCTTTGCCTGCTGCTTGCATAATATAAAAATTCAGTCGACAGCCAGTCGCAACTGTCAATATTTCAATTACAGCCCTGCCTACACTTCCACATGACTTCAATTGTGCCACGTCGAGTACTCAGAAGTGGGCGGATTTGTCTGGAGGCGAAATTAGTGGCCAAAATGTGGCAGATTACAGAGCGCCAAAAAGGTTGCTCAAATATTTATTAACGCTTTTAATTTGCAGCCACCAAGTCAAGTCAAACTCTTCAACTCCCTGCATTCCCTTTCATTTTCTCAGTTAGTCTCATGAATTATGCAGCGCAGTGCCAAAAAGTGTTTTGCCTAATTGACTGGCACATAAATTGGTCAGCATCAGAAATAAAGCATTTGCTCGCTTTGAGTTTTCAGCAATTTTTAGCTTAGACTAAGAGCCCATGCAATTAGAGGCAAAAATATGTGTGTCTGCAGCTTGTCATTATCCCTTATGCCGCATTAAATACTCAAAGTGCTCGCGTCGTGGCCTTCTCGCAGCTGCCACATGGACTTGCCTTGGACTTGCCTCGAGCTTTGAGAGCGGAGAGCAGCTGAGGCAAGTCCGTGTGGCATTGAGGATGGCGTGTTGCATGCCCTTGGCAGGAACTTTTGAATTACAACATGCGGCAAGCTGCATGCTGTCTGTTTTTGTTTTTGATTTCATTTATTATGCAAATGCGCTTATATATGTGTGTGTGCGTGTGTGTGCGTGAGCTTGCGTTTGACTTCTTCTCCTCTTTACAAAGACAGCTGCCATTATTCAAAGCGAGAGAGAGAGAGAGAGTGTGTAGAGCCTAGACTGCCTACAAATGACAGCCACGTCAAAGATTTTACACCTCGATTTTTCATTTCATTTGTGAGCGCTGCCCTGTGTGCCTCTGTGTGTCTTTGCGTGTGAGCCTTGCTCATTTTCTTGCGCTTATCAGTCACATAATGCCAGCACGCTGACATCATAACTTATAACATGATAAATAACTAAACCTTTTAGCCCTTTCTTTGGCGAGCCCGAAACGAGCGCTGATGAGACGCGCTTCGCATTCAGGCAGACAAATGACTCGACTACACATCCTTAAGAGCACGCATGTGTGTGTGTGTGTCTGTGTGTGTGCGAGTGTGTGTAACTTTAGTCAGCAGCAGTGTGGGGAATTTCTCATTGTCTGGCATTGTCTGCGCAGTTTATTTTGTGTCTGCCACGCTGCGTCTTAGACACGCAGTGCGATAATTTTTTTACCTTGGCTTTTTACAACCTACACAAGTTGTTGCTCTTTGAGTCCTTAAAGGCGTACATGGTACTGCTCCAGGTTTTCAAATTAATGTAATGCATGTGTTTCAAATATATATATGCAACTATCTGACTACTGTTAAGCTCCGATAACTGGCCAGTTGGCAGCTCCTCAGACTTTGAAGCAGCTTTGAAGATCTTCATTAAGTCGGATGCTTAGCATGTCATCTATATAAACATACAGTTAACAGTCGCCTCTCAGCTTGCAATGTCTAAGTCTTTCTTACCTACAAAACGTATATTTAAATACTAAAATGTAATATGATCTATTATAAATCAAATGCCTTTCTTCTTTTGATCTAATGAGCTGGTCATATGCTTAGCTTACGCTGGGGCATCAGAGCAGATATATACATATTATTATTAGTTGCATTTTTGACTCATATGGTATTTATTTATATAACCAGAGTAAAGTTCCGAAGTGGGTGTGCGGTAAGTCTGGGCGCCGAGAGAGGGTAGCGTGAAGACGAGTGTTGCAAGTATTTGTGAGGCAGACAGAGCAAGGGAAGCGAAGTTTTAATGAGCTATGTTGACTGGAGAGCTGCTGGTTTCTAATATAGGCAGCAGCAAAAAGGAACCAAGAGCTGCCTTCGAACTTGGCTAATATGCCGCAGCAGTCGGCCAGGAGGGCAAGCCGGGGTCCACACTCCGCTGTGAAATATGAAAAACATTAAAATGTTATTTACTACTTTGGCAGCAGGAATCTCCAGTGTGGCGAATAAAAAACGAAACCAACATTTATTCATGCGCTGCAGCTGGGAACTAATGAAATGAACGTCGACATTATGCACAAACTATGAGTTAGTAATGCACAGGGAAATGCTCAACTCGCTCTCATAATTGCAATTGCACATTGCACATTGTGCAATGCGCATTAAACAAGTCAAAGACTACAACAACAATAACAGGAAAAGGAAAAGTTTCTGTTACGCTCGTACTTTAAATGCGATACTTTTCAGAAAGAAGGGGCAAATAAACAGCATTAAAAGTTTCACACAAACACACCAAAAGGGTGTGTGTGGAAACACACAAAATCCACTTAAATGTGTTTTCCAATTAAAAAAGTTTTTTCTACACTTGAACATTGTGGAGCATGTGCGAAAATCTTTTATGCGAAAGCCATTCGCAACGGGCAATAGCCACAGTCAGAATCCGACTCAAAAGTCTCAGCCACAAAACCTAATGAAAAGTGATTACAAACATGATAGATAAACGCACACACACCAATATACACGTATATCATTTCGGTTCTTAAGTAAAACATCTTTGCTGGCTTTGGCCAGACGCCACTAAATGGCCAAATAAACTTTTGGCCAGTTGCCTCTTTGCTTGCCATCACTGTAATCAACTTCTTAAGAGCTTTCCATTCTATAAGTTTCCCTCGCCCTCCGTCTCTATCTTTTTACTTAATGAAAATCCATTAAAAACTACAACAATGTTGTGCACTGCAGCGGTATTCCGGCCCTGATCTGAAATAGAGACTGCCAGCTTCTGGCATTGTCGCCGCGTGTGTGCAACCTGACGTATGCGTAATGTGCTTCTGCTTGACTTCAAGTACTTGGCTCGCAGGCAATTTCCAGCTTATTACCAAAATTGTCTCAAGGGCAAAAAAACTTAATTAGCTCGGCCAAATATTTAAAATACGATTTCAAAATATTTCCCATATAATTTATATTTAGCTCTACGTTTTAAATTTGTAACCAAATTTTTATGTTATTCATGTTCCCGAAATTGGCTCTACTCAAAGGCGAAAAAACTTAAAAAGAAATGAAAAACATTTTAAGTACAATTTTTCAAAATATTCGCACGTAATTTATTTTTTAGTCTAAGTTTTTGATACATTTTTAACCACATATTTACGGGGCAAATTGCTAGAAATAAAATTGCAAAATTAGCATAAAATTTCAGGTAGAAATAATTTATGTGTTGCCGCCTGAAACAAAATACTAAATTTTCGGCAGCAATAAAAACAGAATAAAAAAAATGTTGGAACCCACTTTTTACGCACCATTTCGATATATTTTAGACTCGCTTGAAGCGGCATTAAATTACGGGCGCCCACACAAAATGCCAGCATGCTCGAGAGCCTGCGCTGGATACACATGCTTGCACGTGCTGTGAGGTGGGATCAAATATATAAAACAAAGCGGAATCGTTGTTGTCACTTTGAAGCCGTTTGAACTCTCAAAGTGTCCTTTTCACTCGCCATTATGAAATGTTGAGCGGGCTACCTTTTTTGCAGGCAGCTGGGGGCAACGGGTCAGCGGGCGAAGGGCAAACAAATCGGGAAAGCACACACATCGAGCCAATAAAAGTTTAAAGACTTAAAAATGTCAACTGCATTTGTCCTGCTCTTTGAAATATGAATTTTATCGAAGCTCGGTGCAAAACTTGCCCAAAATAACTCTTGAAATGTACATGGAACAAGGAAATCAAGAACAACAATTTATTGAAAAGGAGACACGCAAAACTTTTCAGTACAGGTTCAAAAATTTGTCTCAAATTTTGAAGAGAAATTGTTCCACTTCAGATCATTTTCATTAAATATTTTCTATTTGCTTTCAATTTTAGTAAACTTAACTTAAGTAAAGAAATATCTATTTCGATTTGAGGTTTTTCCTAGAAAGCAGCACAATTCTGCAAGCAAATCGAGATATGTACTCGAATATTTAACATTTTCTTTCTATTTCTATACAGGATATATCTAGGATGCCTAAAAGGTATTTAAGGCTCTTCAATATTGAAAAAGCTACTCAGCTGCCTAACCAAAATGTCAATTTAGCCGCCCTCACGGCAACCGCTAAGTAACCGATATTAGCAAATGCACTTGGCACACACACACAACACACACGCACACAACACACTCACACACATAGAGAGAGTTATTTATAGTCGGACTGATATCAGTTCTAGTGCCTTTTGGCATAATCGAGTGACAGTCAGTGCCAATATTGACGCTGATGCATTGCCAAGTTTCGCTTTGCTGCTGCATACTTTCGGGCGCGACAGACGGAAATGACAAACAACAACAACAACAACAACAGCAAGAACATGAACTGAACACACACACAAACAAATATTAAGCACAACTGTGCAATTTAATGTGACCTCAGCTGATTTCTGAGCTTAGAGCAGAACCCGCGACCACGACCACGACCCCGACCAGGAGCATGACCACGACCACGACCCCTGCTGCTGCTCTGTTTGCCCAACCAGATTCTGTCAAACAATTAGACACTCTCTCACACACACACAAAACACTCAGGTGCTTCAGGTAAATTTACTTTAATCACTGTAAAGTGCAAAGCGGCAGGCAAAGAGCGCAACACTTAAAACTGGACTCGCTGCCTTTTGTCTTATGTTAATTACTGGTGTCAACTTGCGCCCCCCTACCACGCCGCCTGCCCCATAAAATGCACAAAACGCAACTTTGAGTGCGCACTCGTATATCCTTTGAGCAGCCCCCAGCCCCTTTCTCATTTCTTTTCCCAGTTTCCGTGTTTGAAATTAAAAACCAACAGTGGCCAAGGCCCGAGCCACGCTTAACCTACAATAACAACAACATGGGCATAGCTTGTTGACATTTTTCCATAATTACCGTGCGCAAAGTGAAGCATAATTGTTGATTTTATTTTGCATTATGCTTTGCACTTTCCTTTTTTTTTAACATTATTCTTTTCTTTTCAACAATTTTTTGCTGCAAATTACTTAGGGCTAAAGCTGCGAGCGGCCATTGCAATCTTTTTAACAGAAGCTGCGGCAGCGCTGTTAATGCTTTAACGTTAACAGGACCTTTAACAGCTGGTGTTGCTACTGCTGCTGCTACTGCTGTTACCCCAGCCTGGAAGCGTAGCCCCTTAGCAGTGTTCATTTCTGGAAACAGCGCACTGTTACGCGTACAGTTCGTTGTGCTGTTAACGTGCTGCTAACATGCACATGAGCTCTACCAATACAGACGCAATCGTGAAACTTTAACAGTGGCTGTGCTGTTAAGCAGCTGCTACACACACGCACACACACTTGTTAAGCCAATTGCGGGTGTCTTTTGGCGCTTGCGGAACTGCATTTAAAAATTATGCGCAAAGTCGGCTGAAAATGAATATATATTCACTTATACTCATACTCGTGCCCACACTCATTGAGTGTATCAAAAGCGGCTGCTCACTAGCAGCTCCTGCTATTCGCTGCCCGCCCATTGTCAGCCCACCCGTTGTGTCTTGCTCCACTCCCCACCTCCTTACCACCACGCAGCCTTATGCATATTTGCATAATGGTTCCAGTGTTTCAAAAACTTGCTAAACACTCTTGATAGACAAGATAAAACACTGGCGCTGGTATTTTTCCGCATAATTTATGTTGTTGCTATGTAGATTTTTCATGCCACACACAACGCAGTCGTCGCGTCGCGTTGCGGGGACATGCCTCACCTGCCCTAACAAGGTGTGCAGCTATTCACCTACTTGTTCGGCTTGCTACATATATTTTTGTCGCGCAGCTTGCAAATTATTTTAATTGTTTTAATTAACTAAACATTGTAGCTACTAGAGATTTGCGGCTTTAGCAAAGAATCTGACTTTTCTTGGGTTTTAAATTAGCTAAAATATTATAATATAAAAGTGTGAAAAGATTTCAAAGACAAATGTAAACCCCTCTTTAAATAAATATAAATTTATTTCTAAAGTCAAGGCAACAAGATATTTTTCAAGACACGCTTGCAGCGTATTTCCTTAGTTTATTTCAATTTCATGCATTTGCCAATGCGTTTCAATTGCGGCAATGATATCACATTTTTCCAAATATATCTTGAAACAATCAATAAAATAGATTTGCAAACGAAATCAACTAAATTTCATTCAAGTGCGCAGGCTACAAAAATGGGAATATTTATTTTGATTGAAAATAAATCGAATTTATGAATTTATTATGATAACATAAGCACCAACAATGGCAAACGACAGTGACGACCTGCTACCCATCCTCCCAACTCCCCCACCCACCATTTAAAAGCCCGCCCGCCTGGCAGTGCAAATTTTCGCATATATAGTTGATTTTCTTTTGGGACAACAAATTCTGCAGCTCAACCCCTCTTGGCCCACTGGCCAGAGTGAAATTTGGCATGTGAATTTTCATCTGCTTTCCTTTTTTCTGCCATGTTGTCGCCCGATGTCGTTAAGCTAAAGTAAGGCCAATGAATATTTACTTTAAGCAAAATATACGACAATTTACTTTTTCTTCTTTGTATATTTGCTGGGGCACACACACTCACACACACCTGTACGGGTGTTTGGGCCCACAATAAACTGTTAGCTTGTACAACACTTGTAATTCCATTGAGTTTATTTGCCTAATCACAAATTCAATATGCCAAAGTGTATTGGAATAAATTGCATTTTCAGCCGCATTTGCACTTGAACTTTGAGTGCCAATGACACTTGTCGTTGTCATTGTCAATGTTGTTGTTGTTGCTGTTCTTATTGTTATTAAAAATGTTACTTGAAATTTATGTTTATTGACAATGGAGCTGCAAATTGTTGTCCATGGGCGACAATTTTTGCAGGTAAATGCCTGCTGCATTTTAAATCAGGAGCATTTGTTGTGCGATTTTATTTTCACGAATATTTAAATTTAATACCTGAAGTAGAATTGGAATACTCCAAAATTCAGGTTGTGCTCTAAATTTCTTATATTTATTTGTAGCCTAATGTTTCGGACTATGCCTGAATTTATTTAACGTACAGAAACATGTTTCTATTTAAAACATAAATACGTATATATGTATGCAAAGGTGCCTAAGGCAATATGTTATTAAATTAAAACCGAACTCAAGAGTCAAACAGAAAATACTTGTGGGAACAGTTGCCTAATAACCAGAGGCTGACACAGGGAGCAAGCACGTGTGGCAAGTCAACAACGCAGATGAAAGTGCATTTAAACTGTGGCAAAAAGCGAAAAGAAAAGAAGAAAAACTCAGACTTTTATTTGAAGTTTAAATATTTTCGTCTTTGGCTACTTTGATAAAAGATTAGATTGTTGTAAGCACATATTTTAGTAGAGTTCTCTCTATTTGTTGTTGGGGCTCTGCTCTTGGCCAATGCCAGCGGCCCTTTAATTTGTTAAATTGCAAGAGCTTCTTCTTTTTTATGGCCTTTATCCGCAAGAGTAAATAATGTCTGTGGCAAAGTGAATTGAAAATATTTGCAGCTTGGCCTATTTGCATATGGCACTGAAAAAGACAATGTTGCAAAATAGAAACTGTGTCTATTAATCAGACAGTACAGAGATTTGTCATATCGGAAAACTGCTCGAAATTTCTGATAACTTGATTTTCATGTGGATTCCTTTCACTTGTTGTGCATCGCTTATGCGATTGCTACATTTGCTGCTGCCGCTTGCTGATAGAATTTGCCAGCAAATGCGCTTAAAACCTTTACTTATGGCTTGCCAGCACAGGCGGACAGACAAATAGAGACATTTCCAGGGAGAATCCAGAATCTCGGTGAACAGTGCAGGCCAAAGCTTACAATGTATACAAAGTCGGGACAGACAAATGTGCATAAGCAAACATATTGCGCATACGCCATGTTAACCATACGCTTGGCTCCTTGTCAACAGCTGTTTCTTTGTTGTTGTTGCCCGCCTTCTCCCCTCCTTCCCGTCCTCCCCCATCGGGCTTAATGACAAATGACATGGGCCACTGCACAACAGCTTCTCTCAGTGGCATTTTGTACTATTCTGCTGTATTGTGTGGAAAATGCACAGATGAGTGGCGAGAGGGCCCAAAAAATTTAATGAAACATAGAAGACAGTTCTGAAGATGCCAGGACTTGAGGGTGCCAGAGTACAATGCTGACCCCAAAGCTGGCAGCAGCATGCATAATTGTCTGGCTTCGGGTTGAGAGACAGCTGAGATTGATTTGCATGCGACAGTTTTGCAAAATGTCTTCTCTCATCCAACAGCAACAGCAGCAGCAGCAGCAGCAGCAGCAGCGAAAGCAACAGCAACGCAATTAGAAAATTTTAAATTAAAATCTATAGAGCCATAAAATGTTGTTGGTCAAGTTATTTGTCAAAGAATTGCATTGCCAGCAATTTAAGCGAAATTCTTCTTCTCTTAATATACTTATATCAATTTAATTTTTTTGGACTAGTTATTTAGAGATAATAGAATTTTAATCCTTTTGTTTCGTAAAATAATTAGCTTTCTTCTTTTAAAACATTTTTCTTTTTTCTGTTTTTTCTGTTTTTCACTTATTCATTGCACCGAAATTCAATTCTGTGTCTTATACAACTTCTCGGAAAATATTGAAAACGATTTGTGGGAACGTCAGAAAGGCTTTTGCCACATCGTGGGTTTTATGGTTTCGCGCACGCACAAACTTTGGCCACAGGCAACAGAATCAAAAACAACAAGAACAACAATAACAACAACAACTAGGCCAACTTCTGGCTTGCAGTTTAGAGTTATAGCGCCGAAAATGTTCATTTTCATTTTCATATTGCTGCTCCTTGAGGCGCGGCCCAACCTGCAGCAACTGTTTCCTCTGTTTGCATTTGGCTGCTGCACAAAACTTTTCGGAGCAGCCAATCAAATTGCGGTTAAGCGTGCGTAACCAAGCACCTGCGCGGCCAGCCAGACGAGGGGGTGTGGCTGGGACTGCACGTTGTTTTACTAGTTGGCAATCAAAAATTTATGGCTAGCATAAAGCGGCGGATGCTTTAAATTACCGCACCAGAGCCGCCTTCTGGGCCTGGTCCAGCATTAAGTGCCACATAATTGCTTAATCTCTGCGGCTTTTACACGACAGCGTAATAATTTATTTGACTGTCAGTTGCGAGCACAAAAATTAAGAGACAGCGAGAGAGAGACATGAAAATTAAAACGAAAAATTGCCAGCGGAAAACGACAACGAAAATTATGCAGTCATGTCCCCTTGCGCCCCAAAAAACCAGGGGGGGTTAATATTTTCGCCCCTTTTTTTTGTTCTTTGGTTCAGTAAAGGATTTATGGCCAGGCTGATTCAACCAGGCAGTTGGTAGGTCAGTCTATGAGTAACTGTTGCTGTTTGCCGGCCAATTGAACATTGTGCATACTTGAACTCAACAGCTGATTACTTGTATTCAATTATATTTGTTACTGCAAAAAAAACGGACATGCTAGACGTGTTGTGCTTCAAAAGTATCGAGGCCTTACTTGCTTTCTTTTTTGGGAGAAGTGAAAAGTTGCAATTCTAATTGAATTAGTCTATTAATAAATAATTGCACATTTACCTAAATTGAATCAATCGATATGCTTATTGTTTGCAGTTGAGTCGAGAATATATACCTTAAGGAAAATATGCATGAAAGCGAGGCATGTGCCTGAAATTGATGCAAAACACAACATATTTCGTATACCTTGAATATTCAACAATATTTGACCAGGACAAAGCCAGGTAAGTTAATATATAAATATATATATATATATATAGATTTATTTTTCCTATAAACAACTACTTGAGGACATTCGGCACAGACTATAGCTAGACTATGGTGCGGCATTGGTGAAGTACAACAAGACCTTTTGATAAGTTCATTTGATAATTGATATATTTAGGCCATGCACAACAAACCCACAAATTTATTTGGACAAGTTAAGATATGACCACGACGTGAGCGGCACTTTAATATCTAGTTTATAAAATCTCCGCAAACAAAATTTAATGTGCTGGAAACTAGGAAATTTACTCAACTGTTTAGACGGAAACAATGCGCAGCAAAACAAAGCTATTTAGAGATTCGAGCTTAAGTTGAATGAGGCATTGCTCTCACACTTAAGTACTCGCACGGCAACGGAATCACAAATCAAGTTCTCTTAACCACAATTTTCGTAAAGTTCAGATAAAGGCACGTGCATAAATTAAGCGCAAATTGCTTCAAAACAACAAAAACAACAAGTGCAAGTGCGAGATATCATATGCACAGTGCATAAATTTACACCTAATCAATGCAATGCTGAAAGGAATTCGTGCCAGGAAGTAGGCAACAATAACTTGAAAATGGGCAAGTGTGTGTGTGTGTGTGTGTGTGTGTGTGTGTGTGTATGCAACATAATAACGTGCATATTTTGAAGATTAATTGATTTTAATTAGTGCAAGAATAAATAGTGAGTCAAGTGGTCGGTGGCAATCGCAGCCTCCACGCACACGGAATCCTCTCAAATGCGATTGATTGATCGCCACAAGGACTGAATTATACATGTGTACATCCTTTTAGGCTATGGCAGGCAGTCCGCCATGTTTGTTTATAACAGCATTTAATTACAAAATCATAAGCTGTCAGCAGACCCACACACACACACACGCTCACTCGGTAAACGCCTTTTCAGCTCTCTGCACTTGACAGTTGCCTGCCTAAGGCGTTTATCTGCGCAACATAATGATGATGTCCTCCTGCCAGAAGGACCCAGCCCCCTCTACGGGGGAGGGCTGCATAAAATATGCACAACACTGCACTTTGATATATGCGATGCCACGCTGTCGCATTTATTTACCCAAGCATCGGGCTCTGCCCCAAAACGATTGCAGCAACCAGCATCAGGCTACCGCCTGCAGCAACAACAACAACAACAACTTACACGCACGTCGAAAAGCGCAAAAAACTGCATATTTTCAATATGATGCCGTGTCAATAACAGTTATAGTACCCCGCCCACAATCAAGTACATGCACATTTGGCGCGAATAGGGGTATATACGGATCGGGGTGCGGCTTGTTACTTTCATGCAGGCGTCCCAATGCGCTGCCATTTTGTATGAAGAGAAAATTTTAACTTAAATAGGGACTTTTTTCTGCAAGATTAAACACAGATATTGAACTTAGGGCTTATTCGTTGCGTGTCGCTTATTTCTCAAATTGTTATAGCTGCAAAAGGCCATGCTTAATATAAGTTAATATATGCAAATAGTTAATATAACTTCAGTTTCTTATGTGTCACACATTGCATTTTATACACAAGAATTGAATTCAAAGTCGAAGGCATAAAATAATTAAAACTCGTGAAACTTAATGCATGCATAGATGAGAATTATTATATTATTACTATAATTATTTATTTTTATTATTATTATTAATATCATTATCATTTTTCTGATTATTTTTATTATTATTATTACTGAGAATTGATATATTTATTTAATTTGAATTGATTGCATATACGCGAGAGTAACTTTAATATATACTCTAAAATACGGAATACTAAGCCACTGAGTGATTTAACTCGACTAAGTAACTTTATTCCATGAAAGCGAGAAAAACACTTCACATTAATCACATAAAACAGTTGCAGGTGCCATGATATTATCTTCATCAGGTGGATATCCAAAGAGTGCAGCGCATTCGAAGACAATCAGCACCTAACAAGATGAGCAGAGTAGGAAAATGCCAGCGGGGGTGTGGGGGAGTGAGGGGCGGGGACATCTGGCAAGTAATGCCAGCTGTTTGGTTTTCATGAGAACTTCCTTCAACTTCCGGTTTGATGGTAAGCAAAAGGTTCTTGCTTTCGGTTGCAGCCACAAAGTGAAAAACGCTACAAGCGCCAAATATTTCATGGCAGCTGCATGCACGACACGCCCCCACGCCCACAAGTGGGTGGCTTGGGTGGGTGTGGCGCATGTCTAGAGGCATGTTTGTTTATTTGCATCGGCTAAACATTGCCCGGCGCAGGAGGAGAGCTGCAAGATTTTGGATAGCAGCCAAAAGAAAAAGCACAACACAAATACGCATATCAAATGTTTGCCAGCTAGCAGAAAAATTCCAGCTAAAAAAAAAAGCAACACATTTTGCCAAAGTGAGCGTATTTATGTGTGTATGTGTGTGTGTGTGTGTGCTCAAAGAGACTTTTGACTTTGCATGCAACTGAGCATATGAGCGTGATTTCTGCACTTGAGCTTTTTGCCGGGGCATAAAACGAAACTGGAACTGAACGGAACCGAATGGAGCTGCGACTACGACCACTAGGAAGAGGAGCAAGAGGAAGAGACTGTCCAGTTTTGCCCCAGTTCTACTTGAACTCTCCTCCATTCCGCCCCTGGTACGCCGCACAGTTTCGTCTGTCTATCTGTAAAGCCTGCTGAAATTTCAAGCACTTTTGACACTTTTACACCGACTACACGCACACACAGACACAAGCAGCGCGAGAGAGAGAGAGAGTGAGACAGCAACATGTAAGCTATACCACCCAGGCGGACAGTGTCCTAGTGT
>NW_027212815.1:0-65861 GCF_030788295.1 Drosophila virilis
GTGTGTGCGTGTAACTCTGGCTACAGCAAGGCACATCAGCGCTGGGCTAGCAACACTAATTGGTCGTGTCACAGTCACGTTGCCAGTGTCAGGAGCAGAGCCAGAGTCAGGGAGCGCTGCTCGTATTGCTGTCTGCTGGCCCCTCAAAAATATAACGTATACGTAACGCATTGTAGTTGGAACACGGCAATCAATGCGCATGGAGACGATACTGGGCTGGTAGAGTCTGTGGTTCAGTTGGTCTCGTGTTTGCCTGCGGCTTTTGGCCAGCTGCTCTGGCTGCCTCATGTTTAATCTGTTAACATATTTGCGTTACACACTCACATGTGTGTGTGTGTGTGTGGCGTGCATATAATTTATTTTATTTGCATTTATTTTTTATGCAGCCAAAGTCAAAACTTCTCTATGCATATGTATCTACGGCATATGCCAAAAAGCGAAGCACTTTTTTCTTTTTGGGTGTATCTAAGACAGTTGTCAGTCCGTTTGCCGTTTGCCATTTGTCGTTGACTGCCACTCAGCCAGGGCTTATTAGACTATTTGTTTTGTGTCTTGTTTTGTCTCGGTTTTTCCCCAAGATCTTTGACAGCAGCACCAACTGACCTCAAGCCCCCCAACCTGGAGGCAGGGCTTACAGTTGTCTCCTGGTTTTGTTTAACATGCAACACATTTATTATACAATATGCATGAGCTTCTGTTTCCTTAATGCCAAATGTTTGGTCCACAGGATTTGCTTTTGCATGCTTACGGCTGAAATGTTTCAAAGCTGCAAATTTGATAAATCTTTTGTTTTCCTCTTTATTTGCTCTAAATGTAAATGTAGATGTAGCTCGGATTTCGATTTCGTACATGGCATAGAAAAATAAATAAATAAAATAAAATATAAATTACGAGAGCAAATTCTGTAGTACAATTCGGTTCTGCAGCGTTTATTTTGCTGCTATCAATTTATTATCACGAGTTTAATTAGAAATATGTATTGTTATTTTTACATTACGAAAAACTTCATCTCTTAATGTGCACTTTTGATAGTTTAAATTTGCTCTACTTTGTCATAAAATTTGTTCTTTCAACATGCGAATTTTTGCAAAAATTTATGACCAGATAGGCCAACTACTTGTGAGAGCCTCAAGAGTTAATAATCAGGCGAATTTGGGGCGAAATACATTGATGGAATGCATAGTATAATGTTTGAAAATCCTATTTTTATTTGAATTCTTACTGAGACTTAGCTTGTCTTTCTGCTTGCCTGCCCTGTAATACAATTAAGACGAGCTGCATTCGTTTTGTCGTGTCTCTTAGCAACTAGCTGGATCTTGTTCAGTGACGCTTTTCATTTGGCCAGCTGAGAGTGTAACAAAAACTTCTCATGAATAAATGCATTTGCGGACAGTCTTTTTACGGTCATATCCATGCACACAAGTGTATTGTGTGTGTGTGTGTGTGTGTGCGTGTGTGCAAATCCTTGAAAAGTATGCTAAAAGTCAAGGATTAGAGTGGAGAATTTGGTAGCATATGCAAGCTTTCAACTTTTGTTCATATTTTACAATGCTTTCAGCAACAAAAAGTTTCGTTAAGCGAACGTTAAATACGTTGGGCTGTGGCCAAGGCCTGATGCCCAACCGAGATACGGTGCCCGGAACTCAGGAGACCAGGTATCTGTTATGCTCAAAGTTGGAGAGTTGAAAAAATATTTGCACTACGAAATGACAAATTAATTGTGAAAATGTTGCGCTTGGCGCTTTTAAAGCAAAGAGCACACAAATTTTTCGGTGCAAACAAAATTGCAGAGACGTGTGTCCTCCCTCCGACCAACGCTGGCCGCTGCCATTCTGCCGTTTTATGGCGGCTGGTAAATTAAATTTCTTGCCGAGGACAACAACGTTGTTGGGGCCGTTGACAGAGTAGAGGGCGTTACATGAGCACAAAGTAAACAAAGATGTACGACAAATGCAACAACAGCTACTACTACTATTACAACAAGGAGTAGCTCTTGACTAGGAGCGGAGTCTAGCAAAACACAGCCAGAACATGAACAACAACAACTACATTGATGCGCCCAGTTACATGCCACGTTGAACTCATAAAAACAGGCTCTACTTAATTTTGACCTGGGTTGGCCCTGATTGAGCTCGTCAGCATAGAAGTGGCTTAGCGCAACTCGGCTAAGGTTACTTTATTAGTCACAGTTGCCGATAGTAATTGCAAAGACCATGTGAAGTAATTTTAATATTCAAATGTCAACTATTTATAATTTCGTCTGTTCCAGAAGAAGTATAAATTTACGCATTACGATAAGGATACAAATTACACTTGTTCACTTTCGGATAAGTGTAGTAAAATACTTAGCAACATTTGAATATCATAAAAAACTAGATTGCTTTAAAATGGAGGGCCTGATAGAGAAAATGAAATAATCTTTAAAATATTTATGCCCAGTTGTTGATTTTATTAAATTAAATGAGTGTCACATTCAAAGCATTTGGCAATTCATTTTATGCTGCGATTGTTGCCTCTTTGTTCATTTGAGCACATGATATTGATTTATTGAAGCTTTTCAATTACTCTAAAACTCCTTTAATTACGTTTCAGACTTTGGAGTAGCCGAAGCAGAGGCATAGATTTGCATTTACAGAGAAAATTAAAATGCAGCCAACTTGAAATATTTTGTGATAAGTCTGTGGATTTCATTTTCTTAAGTTGATTGCCGACTTACCTGAATTATGTGCATTTTCTTATGACAGCTGGCATTTTCCACTTTAAGCTCTGTTAATCTGTAAATATATAAAATGAAATCCAAACAATAATTAAAACCGATTTTAGGCTGTTGAGATGCAAACTCATTAAATAACATGTTTGAGTTTGTCGGGCTTTTAAGCAAATTGTGCAAATAAATGTCATAATTATCACAGATACCATTTATTTATGACAAGTACATAAATTTGAAGCCTTTATTACTGATTTTATTATATATATGAATATCAATTTTCTTTCCGTTTTTCACAAGTGGAAATTTAAGCTTAAATTTAGCATCCTAGTGTCTGGTACTTTTAATCTAAGTATAGGGTATTGTCCTGCTGTGCACTTCGTTTTGTTTTGGCTGTGATTATTCTCATTTTGAATATGCAAAATCAGCAATGCGTAACCAGAGCAAACAGCACAGTCACTTAGTCGGGCTGCCTGCTCTTCCTATTCATAGTTAGTTTGTAAATGGCGGAATGCAGGGTGGGAAAAACCCACACTAGTTTTTTTCTCTCTCTCTGTTGTTATTGCCATATGCTGAATACGGTGAGTGGAGAATAGAAAGCAGAAAAACTCACTTTGTATAAATATTAATGAAGTAGGCCATAGAAGTGCGAGATGCTCTATTGAGTGGTTCGTACTCGTTGTTGGTATTGAATGGAGCATTTCTAACAAATGTTTCTGGCCTATTTACAAGTACCTCGTACCTGACCGGCCTCGATGTGCGGTTCTACTTGTGCGTTATTGGAACTTGACTCTTGTTTGTTTTCACATACTATTGTTGTTGTTGGCGTTGTTTATTTGCATAAGAACCCAATAAGCTTCGCATAATGGAACCAGAAACAAGCTCTGGCTCTCTTTTCAGCGCATTATTGCTGCCTTGCGGGAACTCCAGCTCCATGCATCAGCGCTTCAAACATGCTGCAGCAAATGGTGTGTACTAACTGCGTAATTACCAAACCAACTCAGAGATGTGTTCATGTTCTGGTTTAGCAAATGGCGCTTGTAATGATAATGTTGCTCTCATGAGTTGCTTGAACAAAACCAGCTACATAAGCGAACAGCTCAAATGCGTGAGCGTGGAAGCAAGCAAATATTTTCAACAATTTTCAAGTATTAAAAAAGTCAAAATTCTTCTATTAAAGCAAATTGATAGTTGTTTTAGCTGATGTAAATATCTAAATGCTATTTCTCTCACATTTGCTGCACTTAGTCTTTAGTCAAATAAATACATTGCCAGTTCAAGTCATTTGCAAAATTCTTAATTGTAAATGACATTTGGTTGCAGGACCAAAAGACAGGAGAGGGAACGCCATTTGATTGCAAAGTCAAAGCTCATCAAGAGGCATGCCCCATGCTGATAAGAAGAATAGAAATGCGTGCATACATTCTAGTAGAGAACTGGTAAAGTCCCTTCCATGCCTTGATTAGAGCGACAAGGCACAGTCCAATGTAGTAGTCCATTAGAATGCACTCAAGTGCACATAAACGCTTCCGAGTGCTTTGGAGCACTGCAAAGGAACAAAAGACCTGGTTCAAGTCGATTACTACTCGAGTCATCAAGGCTTTTCCTTAATGCGAGCTGAAACTTTAAATCATTTGCAAATGCCAATCCCTATTGAAACCGTTTAAAGAAACTGCAAATGTGTTGCTCAGGCATAAATATCATTTAACCATATACTCTATATAAGTATTGGTAGAAATATTAAAATGCAAACATTTTGGTAAAGAAGCATATTTTACTACAAGCAAAAATACCATAAGAAGTTAATCGAATCTGACAGTTCAGCTTTTCCTCCCTATCTTTTTTTTTTTGGTGCAGCTAATTTATTTGAATATCAAAAATGTGTTCCAAAACAAAAAAAAGAACATTTGTTGTATAGCATAGGACAAGCTTATTCTATGAAGAGAAGACCTCTATGCCTAGTTGCGATTCCGCATCATCATCATGGATATGCTGTATATGAGCTTTGTGATCTGCAGAGAAATTTAATAAGTTGTGCTGGCTATACCCTGTACACTTGCCTGCAGGGCTGTACGCATGCTCAGTGGTAGAATGCCAATCATTATCATGGTTTGCGTATTCTGCGCCTCCTTCAGCATTAAGCCAAATAATTTGCGCTGATCCGCTCTAAGTTCCTGCCAGCTTATGTTGCATAGGCTGTCATACACTTGATCGTACTGCAGAATGATTGTTATTAGTTTTTTTTTTTATTAAATTCAATTGGCGATTGGAACTGACAGCGTATTCAGTTTGTGAACCCACAACACAGTAGACCAACATTGAGTAGGTGCTGACAAATAGGTAGATGGTTGATATTAAATGAAAACCGTTCAGATTCACGCAAAAGCAAAGCAGAATCGAAAGGCCGAGGAGAGAACTTGAGCAGCGATCATATTGTGATAGGTATCGCGGACATCGCGACAGTATCTGGAATTATTGGGATTCATAAATTAACAAGGTCAAAAAGTTAAGTTTGCCAAACTAATCTTTACTTCTTTGCAATATGTACAAGTCTAAAAATACTGTGCTTTGAAATAGCTATTTTTATTTGGGACATTTTCACTTTCTTTTAACCAAAGTAATTAGCTAGGAACATTCACTGGGAAAGCCGTTAATTATGCACAGATAATCTAAGACACAATAAAGAAAAAGCACTCAATTAATATGTTAAAACTTACGCGACAAACAACTGATGCCATTTGATTAAATCTAAGAGAAGAGATTGTATTCCATTATCTGCATTGCCACCCACTTGAGCTTCATATCTCGACTGCTCCTTACGATTCAGTGCATCATTAAGGACATTTGCTTTTAACTGCAAAATGTGCGCGAATGTCAGAATCTGAACTAAGGCGAGCAGTACTAACAAATCGGTCGTGTAGAAGCCAAGACCACCCACAACAGCCACAATCATATGCTGCAAATATGTGAGCGTGTATCCAACATTATTCTCTAGCATTAGACCAGGAATCTCGTACTGCATGACTGTGACACGTGTGCCATCGTAAAAAAGTAACGCCCAGGGCACCGCAAGCATCACGAAAAATGATAGAAAGTAACCAATGCGTATAATGCGTCGTATTTCAGCATTCGATCAACGCCAAAGTTGAGAGCAGCACAATAATCCGCACCGCGACTCTCATAGTCTGCAAAGATTTCAATGGTGTAGTTCATCATGTTCCTCATAGCCGAATGATTCTGTATGACAGAGAGCAGTTCAGTGGTCCCATTGATTAGACCACCCAACATGATGCTGGCTTTCAGACCATCCAATCCAATGCTGTTGGGCCTGGCGGAACGCCCAGGAGACACCAAATATCAAATAGCTCGAAGGTGCAGACATTGTGATCCAGGTGCGAAAGACGAATCTCAGCCTTGGTGCCAGCAGATCCAATCCCAGTAGCTTCGCGTAGTAGTTGATGTTTGTCACGAGCTTGTGGATACGCACCGAAGGTCTCATGTTGACTGTTTGTTTGTTGAGCTCAAGCTATAGGATTTCTTGCTTGTGATAATTATATAATGCTGTAATTGCTTTCTAATTGTTTGCAAATATGTGCAGTTTAAGTTTGTTCCCATGTGCCACGGCCATGGAAAGTGCACGCAATTTCAAAACGAGGAAAGGAAAAGACATTCCAAGCTATATAATAGTCTGTAGTAACAGTTGAGGGCGTATTAAAGTAACGATTACATATATTGCAAAGGTACTGAGAACTGATTACTGCAGGTTTATTTAAATCAAAAGTTCCCGTGTTTTTATTTGTTTTGTATATTTTGACGAAATATTTGATATTTAACTACCTTAACATATTGCGTGGTAAAGTGGTTGAGAAAAGGGAGAAAATGAATTGTTACCATCTGTAGAGTAGAAACACTCGAACACTCTCTGAGTTGCAAGTAATGTTGCCTTTAGGAATTATTTTGCGGATAAGTAATCGCAATTGCTGCATGGGGCGCAATTCTGTTGCTTCTGCTGCTTTAATCACATAAAACGTAATCTTTGGCTCGTTTTTCATAGCCGCCTCTGATTTATGCCTTTAAAATGGCCATTAAACTGTTACAACCATTAAACTGCAAGCTGTGCAACTAGTTGCATGCAACAACAAACCATGCAACAATGTTAACGTCTGTGCCGAGCGAAATAGCCGAGTTTTTTGCCAGTCACCTGGGTTTGCTTCTAATTAAATTTAAAAGCGTTTTATAGCACAACAGCACAAATGCTTAAATTATATGTTTTAGTTATTTTTTTTTAGTTTAATATTTTACGTTTGCTTAACTAAAGTTTTGGTTTCGCAGAACTTGCAGCGCATTAAATGGCAGCGAAAGCTTGAGGGCCTTCGGTTGATGGCATTTTGTTGCCTTACATTTTTATTTTTTGCCTGAAGCACGTCAGGACATTCGTTTTTATGGCCAAGCTGTCAAGTGTGTGTGTGTGTGTGAAATGTTGATTGTACTGTGCTCGTTGGGCTGTCCCTGAGCGACAGACGCTAAGTCGCAACTAACGAGGCCATCAACAGGATGCGGCACCAGCTCAAAAGCCGATTGCAGCCTGCTATGTGATTAGAGATAGAGATTGAGAGAAATGGGTAAGAGTAGGAGATAAAAGCGAGGGCTGCTTCCTCTAGAGCTACAGCCCTGCCTTTAACTGTAATTGCCTCAGTCGTGGCACAGTTGGGCGTACAAATTAGGCTTAAATGCCAGAGACGGCACACAAGTCTTCTTTTCACTCTCGTTCTCTCTCTCTCTCTCTCTCTCTGCCGACTATAACAGACAGATTTTGGAGTCCAATTTGATTTGGAACAAAGGGTTTTTGGATGCAATATCGTGTGCTAATCAGATAAGCAGCTGGAACTAAAGCGAAATAAACGGGAGCTTTTCGAAGTAGATTAAAGTGTACAGTTTCTGAGTGAATTTCATTCATTGCGGTTTGTTGTTTTGGTGACTTTATTGAGAAGAGAAACATCTTAACTAAATTTAGTCTAAAGTCAAATGAAAAAAAAAAGAAAATGATAATGTTAACTCTAAGTGGAAAAGGTGGGTTTTGTTTATTGTCCTGCTGTCTGTCCGGCTGTTCTATCTTGTCTATCCCAATTTAAATTTTAAACTTAATAATATGCAACCCTTTAATGAAAACAAATAGTTACCCTCTTACCTCAGGTTCAGTTAAACCCGTCTTCTACAATTTTTCATTATCAATGAAATAATGAAGCAAATATTTTGATTTTTTAGTTTGAACCTGAAACTACACCCCCAAATCTTAGATTCGCACATTTCTACAGGCAGGATTAAATATTCAAAAGAATATGTAAAACCCCAAATCCCAAATGAATTTGTATAGAAAACCGTTTAGATACAAGAAGAATTAATAAAAGTTATAATTTCCTGATTTCTTGTAGAATGCTTAAAATACTTTTGTTATAGATAAAGATTATCGAATATGTTTTCCTATCATTATGTTTTTAGGAACCAACTTGTAAAATATGTTATGTAGTCGTTTTAAATATTCAGGACACGCTCATAAACAATCATTTAATGGCTTATGGTCAGCAGCTGTTGCCTCTTATCCATGTAGAAAGCCATAATCTTAATATGTACAGCGCCAAGCTTGTTAGGGCCAACGATACCATGTAATCAGTGGACTGTAAGGAAGTTTGTCAGAGAGTTATCCAATTCATAGACGATTTTTGATTCAATAATGATTAAATGATATTTAAATTGGTTGTAAAAAATGTAGTTGGGTCAGAAGCAAGAGTCATTAGATAAATTTATTGAATGCTGTGGCCCATATTTCGTAAAGTAATGGGTAGCCCTTAGTCGAGTTGTATGCTGTGTGTCTTGAGCTCTGCTGTTGTCTGTGTCTGATCATAAAATTAGCATTTTATGCAACGCATACTCGCAGACATACAATTAAGTACAGAAAGAGGAGCAGGTCCAGTGGCTGGACAGTCTCATTCATTTTTGTTTATTTAGAGATGGAGCAAGGCGCGCCGCTGTAAAATGGCGCACATAAAGTGAACTTTAATGACTAGGTATGTTGGCTGATAGTTGGGGAATGTGCTCACATTTACATGCACATTAAATGACCAGACAGACAGGTGCTGGCATGGGGTGTGCCCGGTGGGGTAGCTGCTGGGTCGATATGTTTCGGCTGCCAGCGGTCATTACTTGGTAAGAGTTCAAGTCGCCAGGGCCGTTGAATTCAAATGGCCAGCATAGCATCTACGAAACACTTGGTGTGTCGTTAAGAGCGGCGATGAAATTCAGCTGGGCCGTGTGCAGCAGCCAGCAGGCAACCCCTCGCTCCTAACACGCCCCTCGGTCCGCAGCCAATGAATAAACGGATGCTGCGCGACCATTGCGCTGTTGGTTACGGCTACGTTTACGTTTACGGCTTTGTTTGCTGCCAAATGGCGATGCTGACCATTGGCTGCAATTAAACTCACACGCCCAATACACACACACAGACACACACTCACACAAGCACACACACACACACTTACAACTGGTGCAACTGGCGTGTTAATTGAGGTAAATTACGTCATTTTTTATTGTTGCTTTGCTTGTTTTTTTGTCTCCGCCTGCGCCAGGCAAAAAGGTTTATGTGAAAATTTATTTGTTTAATTGCATTTATTCCAGCCCGCCAAAAAAGTATGCTATACAAATTGTACTACCCCGGCATAAGCCGTAAATTTATTTTGTTCTGCCCTTGTTCCTGGGCTCTGCACTTAATGAAATTTGTAAAATATACGACGCGTATCTGCACTGCTGCATTACTTATTTATTGGCGAGAAACAATTCGAAATACCCTGTATATGCCTTTTACCAGGGTTGAAAGCCTACGTATTTAAACAGCGATGGCGATAGTAGTATTCTTTTAATTCTGTGGATCGACTAACTTTAATCAAAGCTTTGAAGCAGTGCTGGCAAGCATTCTTAATCAACCGAGTCACAGTCAAATCCAAAGTCATTTATTTTGTTGGATGTCGATTTACGTTAGAATCGCAAGTCGAAGCCGCAGCATCATTTTTGCTTTCATAAGTTGATGCAGTCAGAATCGCGCTGTTTTGCTTTCTGATCGTTTTTGGCTTCGGCTTTGACAGCAACTTTTGCTCTTTCGGAAGCAGCAGCCACAATAGTTCATTTATAGTTCAGAGATAAGCAAGAGCTTGTCGGTAGCAATATCTTAAAAATGAAGTCAAATTTAGGCATAAGCCTTAGACCTAAGGTTAGCTCAGAAAGACGCTTCGACTAGCACTTACTTCTTGTATATTATTTTCCCCTAAATTGAACTCTGCGTTGAAAGGTTTTTCTTGCTTAAAGCTTAAAACCTTAATAGACCTCATAGACACTGCATTATACCAGACATATGTACTCAGTCTAAAGGGTGTGTGTGCGTGTGCGTGTGTGCGTGAATTGTTGTTGCAGAACTTTAGTGTTTGTCTGCGCTTCTGTTTTGTGTTTTGTTGTTTTGTTTTTCTGCTATGTAGCTGCAGCTGCTTCTTCCTTTGTTTTTGCTCGCCCCTGCTTGCGTCTTACGTTTTGCCAGCTTCCGTTTCCGCCTGACTCCACTCTGTCTCTATTGTATAAGTATGTGTGTGTGTGTGTGTGTGTGTTGCCTTCCTGTTTGCGCCTGGAGCCGTCCCTGAACGCTTGCGTCATATTTCGCCCGCTTTCGTTTACTTTATAAAATTGTAAAATATTATACAAATAAATAGAAATTGTGTTGTGTGCAGCCTGGCAAGGCAGCTACTTAGACAACGCCCCGCAGGCTGTTGGCAAAGTTTTGAGCGCCTTTAATTTCTGGCCCGCAGGATCATTTTTAGCCTTGCCGCAGCCACAAGTCACATTAAAGTCGAAAACTGTGACAGCAAAAATGTTGGCTATCTTTTGGCTTGTTTTTCGGTCGCGACGAGTTTTTTATTGCACTTTAGGTTGGTTTTTTTTTTTTTTTTTTTTTTGTTTGTTGTTTTAGTTGTTGATGTTGCGCTGACATTGGCTGTTTTAGGGAAGGGGAGTTGCGGTGGTGGTGGTGGTGCATGGAGCCCGAACTAGCACCAGCAACTGGCAGCAGCTTGAAAGTTCTCTTTTTTTTTTTTGGGTTTTCCAGCATTCTTTCGAGCGCCTGCTGATGACGTTTTGTCATGTTATTTTTGCAACTCACTCTAGAGAGCTATGGGTCCACCCTAGCTCGCTCTCTTTCTCTATCTATCTGCATCTCACTCTCTGCTTATTCTCAGCAGTCTAATATCAACACTTTTGTGCTTCGTAATTACTTTGAAATTAGTTTGCGTCACAAACTTTGCACATTATGCGCATCCTTATGCCTGGCCCCGAGCATTGCACACACACACACACACACAAGCCACACTTGGCTGCCTTAACGTTAAAGTTGCCATTAGTGTTCTGGTATGTATTTTGCTCTCGTACTCTCTCTCTCTCTCTCTCTCTCTCTCTCTCTCTCTCTCTTTCACTGTGCAATTCTCTAGTTTTCTCCCTTTATCTGTCTGCATCTTTTTCTCTCTCTCTCTCTCTCTATCTCTCACTTCCCGCTGCAGTTTCCTCTTCTCAAGCTGCTTTTTGCTGTTTTGACGTTGTTTTCAGAACTTGTTTGTTATTTCATTAAATTAAATGTTCTGTGATTTTAGCGTTCAAGTGTATGTATGTGTGTGTGTGTATATTTATATAGGGGTGTGTGTATTTAAGCGCGTGCATGTCACAAATAAAATAAATATCATTTAATTGCTTTCGAAATACACACGCAACGCAACGCATTTGTCTCGCTAACCCGAAACCCCGACAACTTATTTACTCACAGCAGAGACAACGGGAAATAGAGAAATTTAATATACATGTATTAAGAGTAAGAAGATGTCTTTGACAATCAATTGAAAGCTAACCAAAAGTTATAGAGGGAGTAAACAAGACGCACGTTTGAGCAATTTGTGTGAAATTGAAATATTTGATAACATATTTGATATAATTAAATCGATGAAGTCGAAGAGTTGAATTTATGCATTTATGCTTCTAGTGCAGAAAGTTTGGCTTACATATGTGAATGCTGACTTATTCCCTGATAATATATAATATACTATACAAAATATTAAAGAGACTGCCCATGTCTAAGTTGGTTACCTTAGTTCGCTTAATATTAGTGAACTATTACGCAACAAACAGTATTCCCATAATCGATTACAAGTTTTTTTTGCTGATTCGCGAAAGTCAAGCGATATTTGCCAAAGCTGGAAGTATTTAATTTGGGAAGAAAGCGGATGGATAGATGAGCGAGATAGCAGGAGTAAGCTTATAAGTGCGTGGAAGCGGCTTAGAACATGGAACATGTTGCGTATGCGCAACATTAAGTGCAGCCGCTGCCTATTATGTTGCGCATACGTCGCGTTGTGCCAACTGCAATTAAAATCATGCAATTTTAATGCGCAGCGTCAACACTTGCATAAGCAAATAAGCAACAGCAACGGCAACAGCAACTGCAACTGTGCCCACAGCTAAGCAAACATTTTAAAATATTTAAACAACGCGATGAGCAAGAAAAAGTTGACGTGTTGTTGTCGCTGGGTTAAGTGCCAGCCCTGCATTTTTACGCTTGATTGTGTTTTATGGGCGGACGTGGTATGTTAGCTCTCAGCCAACCATGCGCTCCCCCTTCCTCTCCAAAACCCGTTTCAATGCTCGCGCTCTACGGCCCCATCGCCTGCCAGCCGCAGCACCATAAATACTGCGGCTTGTTCTCGCATGTCCGTGTCGGCACACCCTTTACAATGCCAGGCCACGTACTGCCACGTTCTTTGCTTGCCAACCCCCACTCTCTTGCATGCTGCTGCACCTCTTGGCTTGGTGTCGCTGTTGTCCTTTGCCAACTGTGTGGCAAGGACCTGGCAGCAGCAGCAGCAGCTGCGCTTTCGTGGGCTGTTCGTGCATTTTTCATGTTGCAACCTGGTTGCTCAAATAATGCACAAGCCAATGAAGCATGCGCCCGACCATGGTTGCACGCTGCTATCTGGCACGCCCATTTATCGCCCACATTCCTATTTGTGCAACGATTTTCAACTTTGTGTGGCATTCGTTGCGCTAATGAAAACACAGCCAGCGCCAAGGCTGCAAGGCAATACAAGGCAGGCCACATGATTGGGGCGGTAAAAATCATAATTTGCACAAACACAGAAACAGAGGCACAGATACACACATACATTAACTGCTTTGCCTGTTGTCTGTTTCTGATGCGTGGGCAGAAATTAATTAAAATTCTTTTGAGCTGTGGCGAACCAAAAGCGAGCTAACAAACTATATTTCTGGAATTGACTCCAAAGACATACTCTCAACTGAGCGAAAAGACGTTGACTTTGATAACTTTAATGCAGTTGAAGCACTGACAAAAATCTGTGTGTAACTTAATGTCGATATTTTATAACTGAATAAATTCAGAATTTCTTAAAACAATTTGAGATTTCAATTCAATATTTCCCGCGTGCTGGGCTTAATTCTTTTTAATTTATTTATATTTTTTTTTGCTTCGCTTACATTTATATAGTCAAGAGGTTTGTGGAGCTACGCTTGCGTTAAGCTGCATAAATAATAAGAAGCGTTCAAAAGAAATGAATAATAAATAAAATTTTAAATTTCTGATTGTTTGTCCGGTCGCAGCACATCAGATCACGCACCGATTGGCATTGACCTGGAGCACTTTAAAGCTCACCTCTAGGCAATTATAATTGTCAACAGTGTGGAGTGCGAGCCAGATAGGGTATAACGAAAATAATTTATTATTTTAATTAAGCTGGCAAAACTGTTGCTGGCCAGGTGCAAATTGTGACCGCACCAAATGAGCAACATGTCAGTTGCCTGCAGCGTGGGCTGACGGGCTGTGGCAGTGTGGCAACAACATGTTGCTGACAGTTGTTCAATTTGCGTCAAAAAGTTGTGCGCCTTATGGCAGTTGCTTTTGTTGTTGCCGTTACTGAAGTTATTGCCGTCATTTGCACATTAATTAATTATGGGATTCGTTTATTGATGACTTCACAAAGTGCGCAATCAGCCTTGCTCGTGCTGTTGGTATTCTCTGTTTCCATTGGAAACGGATAACAGGGGAACTGAGTCTATCCATGCGCTTTGATCCTTTTATTCCATATATCTTTCCATTTCCGTGGTAGGTGTTATCCCAAATGAATAAGTTACCAGCGCAATAGACTTCAAATGAAGCATATAGGTTTTTAGTACAGTAAACGCAAATTTGAAATCTTTTGCTTTTTGGATAAACAGCGAATGGGATTATTATATTTAAACTCGTTTGCACATATCTAGTTAAGCTCTATTAAATAACTGATTGAGCTACATGCATGTCTTGTCATTAAGACAACAAATTAGTTTTCTTCTTTAACTTATTTCTCGATATGCACAGCCCATGCGTTTATTGACACGTTGCACTTTGATTTTGGTTTAGACCATCGAATAGTTATTACACGTGGCCACAACATTTCATATATCCAACTTATCATATGCCACATAGCAAATTGCGCTGACAACTTGACAACCAGAAAATTAAAATAAAGAAAATGCAACTTTGTAAACGAATTCCGGGTTATTTTTGTGTGTTTCCTATGTGTTACGCCTATTTTGCTGTATGCATAACAAATTTGTAGATGCGTGTTGGCATTTCATCAGCTTTGGAGGTGGCCTAACAAGGTTAACAATACCGCCCCGCCCATCCTCCATCCACTTCCTCTGTTCAAGCCGTCTTGTCCTGGGCATGAAACTTTGCGACTGATCAACTTTTGTGCTGGTTGTTGTTCGTTGTTGTTGTTGTTGTGCACTTAACACGCCGCTGTCGTGTTTATTATGTATGAAGCGTAGTCAACGAGCCGCACTCACGCACACACACACACACACAAGCACACATACGCAGAGAGAGAGAATGTTCGCTGTCAAAGTTGCTGAATAAGTTATATTTGCCGCTGTGCGCTGAGCATTGTGCGTTGTTGCTTGCGGCCCATTTAAGTTAGATTAGCCGAGAATAATATTAATCAATCACGTCTCACGATTTTTGGCCAGGCCAGGAGCAGTCAGGAATAATCAGGAGTATGTTGCCATTTTGTTGCTCCATTGGCCCAAGCACTGTTGTGTTGGCTTCGCTTTTATCTCCTGCCTGCTGCTTTTGATGATGAGTTTCACATCATGCGCTGCCGGCTGCCATCTACTACTGACAGCTGCTGCCGCCCCTCCAGAAACGTGTTCTGGCTTAGTCAACTTACTGAGAAAAATTGCCAAAAGTTGGGGCCCCCCCCCCCCCCAAAAAAAAGGAAGAACAATGTACATACATATGTGTGTGTATATAAAATATTCGTCTATATGAATGTGGCCGGTGAGTGTCCTGCACGCTGTCAGCTTTTTCAGCGCCTCTGTCCATGCTTTTGTCTGTCTGTTATAACATCATTTATTTAGCACTGCGGGCACAACAATTTTTTGATCCTCTCTCTCTCTCTCTCTCTCTCTCTCTCTCTCTCTCTTTATTTGAATTTATGCTGATAATGTGAGAATAAAGCACACAAGACTACAAAAAATAAAAAAAATCCATCTAGCAGTTGACAATGTCAAATGATAGCAGCTGGGCACAGGTACAGCGTCAGCTGTGTGCGGCCATATGCCGCTTCCATGCCATCGCCCTTAGCTGGTATGATTAATCTGCCACATGAAGACAACGCTGGCAACGCACTTTATCATCATGTACGCTGCACAGTGCAAAAGCATATTAAATATTTATACCTTGCTGATGCGACACACACACACACACACACACACACACACACATGATGCCAAAATGTTTGTGACGCAATTGGCGCAGCAATATATTAAGTAAATATTGATGGCCAATAACAAAAAACAAAACAAAAAAAAATCCAATCCAACAAGAAAAAAAATACCTCGTATTACACAACGGAACCTGGTAAAATTTGCCGGCAATTCATTGAGTTTTCCCATCAAAGCGTGTCGTTGTGTATAAAAAAAAAGAACATTTTTGGGGCAGTTGCGCGACGCAAAGCTACTCTAGCATTAGCTCTAAAATATCAAAAATGAAATCTGAAAAAATATACACATAAATATAATACTTCTTTGACTATTTAAAAATGATTTATTTAATGGATTTTTTTGATATATCTTTTCTTTGTTATAAAATCAAGCAAATATAAGCGCTATTGTTTCGAGTTGGGCTGATATTGACATCGACAACAACATAGAAAATAACATATTTCCAAAGAATGAAGGAATTTCGTTCTGGCATAATAGCACTAACTAATAGCACAATAACTAAACTAAGACCTCGAGTTCATTAATTAAATTAAAATGTTTTAATTCATTAAAACTTAGCAATGTGTTACTGGTTTGTCATGTTCTTCTGCTAGTTGCTAACAGATCAGAGCTCAGATCAATTCTCAAAATCTTTAAATACTATACCATTCAAATGAAGCGTTTCTTATTCCTTAGCCCAATTTACTCGTATTAGGGTATCAAAAGCGACTTTATTGTTGTATTGTTGCACAGTTGCTTGTTGCATGTGTTGCAAACTTTCCGCCTAGGTCCTCTTTCTTCTTCTTCTCTCTCGCCCCCTCTCCCTCTCTCTCTCTTGCGTGAGCCATCATAAATTTATAGACGTGTACCATCAACAGACGCACCCACATACCAGCAAATGCTTCCTGCTTTTCCCTGCTCCACGATGTCGTAGGTGCGAATGTTGCCGTTGCTTCTGCTGCTGCAGCGCCGTCATCAAATTTTATGTGCATATTTGTTTTGCCGTAAAAATAGCATGTAGGACAGTCAGAAGGGATGATGGTGGGGATGGGTTGCGAGGCATCGAACGTTAAACAGATTGCACACAGCTTAATGTCTACTAAAAATCGAAGTGTGATCCATCAACTATGCTATATGGCAGTCATATGCGAGCGCGAGGTCGAAGTTCAGTTACCAGTCAAAGTCACCAGCAAGTTATGGGTACGCTTATAGGGGAGGGAGGGAGTGGTCGGGTGGTTGCCGCTTGTCTGATGTGATTTTTGTAGCGCATTTATGTATAATTTTATATTTATGAGCATGGCTGTTAAATGACCAAATGGGATAGGAGCAGGGGTGGCAAATATATGTGTTTACGCCTTTAATGTTGATTTATGGCGCTTCAGCTCGGACTGACTGTGTGTTTTTGCCCTATGCGCTCCCTAAAAAGCGTGAAATTTGAGCTGACTAAACATTAATCAAGGCTTTATGCTTGCCTAAAAAGCATGAAAAGGGTTATTCCCCCTGCAACAGTTAGGGCAAGATGGGGAAAAAAACTGTAGCCTACTTTGCAGCGCACTCAATTATCAATGCACATAAAAAGCGCTGGGCCAAGCGCTACTTGTGTATTTAAGTCAAAAACTACTTTGGCAACAACAACAAAAAGCGCCTTAAATAATAAATGCCTTTTGGGTGAGAAGGAGGCGAACAGATGCCTGGGATGTTTTAAATGAGAAGCCCCAAAATGCAGTCCCGAAGGCAGCATGACGCAAAGCAAAAATGGCAACATCTTGAAACTTGGGCGGCACTTGATGACTTGCCGAAGGCCACTAAAAGGCAGACGGGATGGTCGGTGGATGTTGGCAGTGGTTAGGAAACCGCAAGTCCCAATAAGCCACTTAAAAAGTTTATAATTAACAGCAGCCGCAACGAAAAACAAGGAAATACGAACACAAAAATTGAAATGAGTGAAATGACTGGCAAGAATGCTCGCAGCTGAAATACCCTGTTCTTAGGCTCGACATATTTCAAAGCACATTTGCAATCAATTACTTTTTGATATTAATTCACATCCGACCCATAGCCTTGTGTTTTTCTGGCTCTGCTATGCTAGGACATAAAACTTTCATTTGATTAGGCATAGAGAAAGGCAGTACTTTTCTTGTGTATGCTCGACTAGGCGATATCCTGGCCCAGTGCCGAGATTGCTTACCAAATATTCGGAGCTGCCTGCTATATATACATTCACAAATAAACATACTATATATACGCACACAAGCACGCACATCGCTTGATTCCTTTGTGCTGCGGTTATGTTTGCTCTCCGATCTTTTTAAAACTTTCAGAGCTTAAATATAGCATTCAATAGTGTGTATATACTATTATACATTTCATTATCGCGGAGCCCTGGATTGAGTATTCAAATAAAGCAAATCGACCAGCTTGTTGATGATCAAGAAAATACATAATTTTTGCGGTTGGAGACGTCTCTTTGTGCCTGCTCTATAGATTTCCATAAAGCCATTATACCCCCAATTGCTAGAGGTCCATTTACCCAGGGCATATAAAAAGAATTGTTGCTATTGGACTGAAGAATTCAGGCTAAGAGACGGCTTCATTAGCCACATCCAATTATTGGGCGCCTAGTCACAATCTGATTAAAATGCGCGACTTGTGCTCTTCGTATTATTTTTAATCAATTAAGTTTTGTCAGTTGCTAACAAACAGAAACAGAAACAGAAACCAAAACTTAAATGATGAGCCGCACACGTGACATGTTTTCCTAATGTCCAAATGCTCCACTCCTGCTCCCACATACTCACATACACGCACACACACACACACACACATAGGAGGACAGGCACAATGGGCGTCGTTATCTTTGGCCATTTGGTCGCCTTTATATTTACTTATATGCAGTTAATAATTATGTCACTGGCTCGTCTCGTGTGGTACGCCTCACGCCTCTTGTTATGCGAATGCCCCTATTATATGCTCTGCTGCTTCTAATGATGTGCCCGTTGCTGTCATCTCTGCCTTAGTCTTCTCTATAGACAAAGGCGACAACTTCTCCTCCAACTCAAATGCCTCTAAAGATTCGCAAACAAAAGCGCATCGGCACACACGCTCCCTTTGGCTGTTCTGTCTGATTCAGTGTGTGTGTGTGTGTGTGTGTGTGTGTGTGTGTGTGTGTGTGTGTGTGTGTGTGTGTGTATGCTTGTATGTGTGCGAGTTCGTATGTGTGCAAGTGTATGTGACAGCTGTTGTTGTTTCTTGTCTGGGAAGCGGACGGATGTGCGAGCATTGTGTTGGCACATCCGGTTACATTATGAAACTAACACACATAAACAACAACACATACACACACGCACACACCCAGTCACACTCACTCACATACACTCACTGGCATCCTCAGGCCTGTTGTGCTGTAAACTTAAATGGTGCGCCCTTCTTTTTTCTGTGCTGTCCAGGCTCCCAGGCTCCCAGGCCCCAGATGGCGTTTATGTTGTGTGCTCTGCATTAAATATGCTCGTTTACTCGCACACACACACACACACATGCCTCTTTCTGGGCACTGTTCTTAAGTGTAACTACAGCCAGGGCTACACGTTGTGGCCATAACTCATGGCCCGCTGGTATATGGGCATTAGGATGCTTTTACCAGGCTAGTTATAGATATCACTAGTCAACACAACCAAAGTTTATGCAACACATTATGTCTATGTGGGCCACTTCAACTATCTTCACTATACAACAATTTGTAAAATTGCTGAAAATTGCAAAAGGAATTAATTTATAAAATAAATGTTTGAATCCTTTTATAAACAGGAATAATTTTGATAGTATTTCAAGCAAGCCAGCTGCTCTCTTATTATCATATCTCTTATTAAGTTCAAACATTTTGAAGATATCGCAACATCTAAGGATTGCAAACATTCAGATCCGGAAGTTCTAATAACAAAAATATGAGGCATTGCAATATCAACCAATTTGTGCATTTCTCTTTCTCAGACCCAAGGTTGTTGTTGTCTAGTGTAATTTAATAGTACGGCATGTGGATGAGTGTGTATTTGTTTCTGGGAGGGCGGCAGACATTAAAGCCATCAGTCTGAAGCAGTTGGCTCAAGCGAGCTATCGGCAAGTGAGCCAAAGACATTTCACGTTTCAGCCATTTTACCGTCCTCCACACGAGCCGCGCTCACTGCCAGGCCAGGAATAACCAAATTTTGATGGCCCTCGCTGGGCACTTGGGTAAGCAGATAATTACATAAAAATGAATAATAATCTTGTACGATGCGGCGCCGTCTTTGGGGTATTGACAACAGCTTATTGACAAAATGTGTTAATGATTCTGCAAATTGAATTCTCAGCGGATGGCTCAGCAAGGAATGGCTTGGCTGTGTGTGTGCGTGTTTGTGTGTGTGTGCAGCAGGAAGTGGACGATGGCAATCACCTGCATCATCAGGATGCCGGAAGTAGTCAGAAACTGCTGCTCAAGATGAAACTGTAATCTCGGTGTGTGTACGTGTGCGTGTGTTTTTGTATGTGTGCCCGCCTGTGTGTGTCGGAAGTTGCGTTTGATAGCGCACGGAAGTGGCTGGCAACACGGACCTCAACAGCGGGCCAACTACTAAATAGTATTTTGTAGTGCTCAGACGGGGTGGGGTAATTGACCGCTAAGCCAATGGACAATGAGTCGCGGCAAAGCAAGGAAGCTAAAAGAGCGAAAACGAGAAGGAGAGAGCGAGAGCGAGAGAAAGAGAAAATAAGGCTACGTTATTAGTTGGCAGGCACTAAGACAAATAGCGCATATAAATAAGCCACTCGCTGACATGGCACCCAAACCCAAAACCCAGTCCCAAGCAGGCGATGCAGCACGGCTGAATCTAGACAGATAACAGATGGGGACATGGCCAAGAAGCGTCTCCGCTCTCCCCGCCACAAGCTGCTTGTAAAGTAAATAGAAATGTAATAATGAGATAAGAACAATAAGCGCTACGTCTGCCCTGAGGATGAACCAAGAGCAGCTGCAGCTGTAGCTGCTTTGGCCAATGTCCAGTGTAAGGGCGGCAGGATGCTCGTATCTTATATTGATGTCTCGCTTGCTGGAGCGTGATTATGACCAGCCTAAACGTATTAGAGCCAAGTTGATTGGTTCACTCGACTTGCGGGCGATAAAGCACTAAAAATTGCGCTATTTGTTTTCCTCGACCGGGCATCGGAGCGCTGGCTGCTGACTGATGTATTGAACAGACATATGGATACGGCATAAGCTGGGCTAACATAACAGATGCTGCAATGCTCATTGTTGGACTAATCTGCGTCGACATTAGTATGAACAGATAAGAGCTAGAACAATTATTTCAGATTCCATAGAGTAGACTTGTTGAGAATAAGAGTCTACACTTCTAGCCCATAAATGTGCCCAATTGCTTTTTATAACTGAACGCTGGTGGTCTTAGATTAACGTACATTATTTGCTTTTGAAATTGTCAGATTATGTAAGTGCAATTATTTAGCTAACTGTTTAAGTGAATTAATCCTCAAATTTCTACTATATAATTCTTAGTTGTTTAGCCGCATTTAGCTGACCGCCTTTAAGAATGGCAATTGAAAATAATTTAAAAGGGCAGTGAAAAACATCTGCATCTTCAATCTCTTCGATTGTCAATATTTGTATTTGTTTTTCCGAATAGGGAAAAACGAAGCTAGAAAAGCCAGACAATTATTGTCTACTTGTTTTGATGGCCTTTGGGTGTTTTCTGTTCTCTTGGCACATACCATAAGGTAATCAGGCTTATTACAATTTAGCAAGCGTAGCTAATGCTGCTCTGAAGTCTAGCCTGATGTTGGTCCTGAGCCGTCAGCACCGGATGCTTGTCGAGTCCGGCTCCATAGCAGCCGGGGGTAGACTAGGTTACACACAGGCAGCCTGTGGGAACAGCTAAACTCTATGCCTGGAGCGCGCACTGTCTGCTGCAGCCTGTGCCTTATTTTCAAGTGATGTATCTGCCGCGTACATTTTATGCAGCCGCAGCCCTGGAGGGGTTGGTGGATTTGCACTTTAAGCTTTACAATCATCGATGCGGTGACTCTCGATCTTTGCTGCGCCAGCTGCCACGCGCAACGCACATCCGCAGTTGGATGATGCCATTCGCCGTTTTCGCTGTCTGTCTGCGGCACGAACCGGCGGCAGGAGGTAACATAGTCAACAACGTCGTCGTTTCTAATGCGGCATTGCGAATGCAACAGACAGCATCACTAACACACACCGCACACACACAGCGCACACACAGAGCACGGCAAGCGACGTCATTATAAATTGAAAGATATTTCCAGCGCCAGCGTCCAGCCCAAAAGCAAAGGATGTTAAGGGAAGCAGCCGCCGCATTCCTGTCTGTGCCCAGCAAAAGATGCCTTTTACCTAACTGCATCCGGCGTAGAGTCTACCGTCTGCCGACTGCCGACGGCAGCTGCTGCTTTCGTCGTGGACTCTGTAACATGTGTCGCTTCAAGGAAATTGAATTTTTATTAAAGGAAAACATTTTTATTGTGGATTATTTTCGTTTCTTTTTTTTTATGCAGCGTGGGCGCTGTTTGGAGGGGCTGTGGCTGCTGCTGATTGAAATTTCTATATCCGCTAGCTGACTGCAATTGAATTACAACAAAATCAAGAACAGAAAACTTTCTTAGCGCAACTTTGACAGTCAGCCTGGATAGCTGAATGCGCCTAATTAAATTTATGTAAAAGCACTACTTCAATAAAATAAAATAAAAAAAAAAATGCCAGCTGAAATTTTTGTAGTTGTAAGCCTGCCACGTTCGCTCTTCGATTTTCCACATGCGCGCTCGATTTTCCTTTCGCAGTTCTCTTCACCATTTTCTCGCTCGATTTTTATCTGTTAACATGGCTTTCAATTGAAAATGCGAGCTCAAGTCGTGCACAATTTGGTTTACAGCCACGCCCATGCACACGCTGTGCTACCCATGCAGTTGCCCCGGAATTACGTGGCTTTAAAATTATAGTTGGTTAGATCTGAAAGGATGTGGCTGCATAATATTGCAGTTTCAGTGCGAGCTGCTATCTGTTGACTGCTCGTAAAAAAGTCGCTAGGTTAAATGTTGAACCGTCGTCGTCGTCGTCGTCATCCTTCGAGCAACGACAATGCAACGCATTGAGTCATAAAATTTATAAAAGCATTTGCAATAAGCATTGCCAAAAGTATCCACAATTCTGCACTTAAAATGTTTGCACACAAGCAAATAAAAATAAAAAATCCTCCTTCCTTCTCAGGATGGGTTAACAGATATACTGGATAAAATTCCTGGCAAGTACTTACCATTTTATTGATTTTTTGTGCTCGCTTCGGTATGGTGCTTTGACTGGTCACTGCTGCGCTGGATATCTGCAACGAGGCAAAATGTTTTACCATTAAATTTGGTTTTATTTTGTTTTTCGGTATTTGCATGTAGGGGATATATTTCTGACAAAGCGAATTTGCTGCAGACCGTGTTTTAAGGTACTTTCTAAATTAGTGTAGAAATTGTTAAATTTGTTAAACCGAACTTCAATGAAGCAAAGTATGAGATATAAGATTTAAGGCGGAAGAACATATATATATATTATTATACTATTCCCGAATTCTACAGTTAACAATTAGCGAATCGCCATTTTTTAAAGTTAAATATCACACTTTCAGTCGCTATGTTTACAAAAGTTATCGTTAAGCAAAATAAACACTTCTTCATAAATTATTAATTTTAGTTTAAAAAGGGTTTAGCTATGTTTTAAGCGGTGTTGGGTTTCCCCGACGTATATATATAAGATCAATACGGATCTTAAAGGAAATACTGCCGGCTATCAAGAATACCTTAGCTATCGTCAATCACAATCATCTTGAGAACATAAATTATTGTATTCACAAACAATTAAAATTTGTTATTTAAAACTGGTTAAAGCCTCCAACATGTGACTCTAAATTGATTGCTGAAACTAAAAGCGTGAAACTAAGTGGGAGAAAAATGTGGCCAAAGATTTTATAAATAAATTTGGATTACTTTGTAAGCGCCTGCAGTTATCGAGGATTGCATAAACAATTTAAGTACGAGTTGCATTTTTACAGCTAAGGCTAAGCTAATTAAATTTATTTGATTTAAAGTGAAATCTTACTAACTAAATATTTCTACTTCTATAAATTTTTTTTATCGGTAGTATTTTATAACTATTTTAATAACGGTCAGGTGCCAGTTACAGGCCATGTCATTCGCGCATTAACACGAAGTGTTTGCTTAGTTTCATTAAAAATTTAAACATGCAAACTGCAAATTTGCAAGTCAAAATTGTAGGGCGTAACCTTTAAAGGGGGAAAAAAAATAATAAAAAATATACTAAAAGACTGCACGAAAACAAGTTAAACAATGCGAGTATCGGCTATGAAAAACAGGAAAGAAAAAAGCAATGGGAATTATGGACAGGCTGGAAACAAGAAAACAAAAGTGAAATACAAGAAAATGCTTGCGATACTTGTAGCTGTGAGGCCATGTCCCCAAGGATGGAAGGACAAAAGCAACTTTGCACTTTTGTTTGTCGTCACGTGCACTCAATAAACTTTAAACAAATTTGCATTTGCAGCTACAAAGCACACACACACACAGAAACATACATACACACAGAGTCTCAGTTGCAAGGACAAAAAAGGCTACACTGGCAACGCGTCAGGACGCATCGAGTTTCAGTTGCCGTCCAAAAGCGGAAACAAAGTTAAGCACACAACGTCCATTTCCTGTTTTTGTTTGTCGCACATCGCATCAGCTCGATTCAGCTCGATTTGCAACGGCTTTCTGCCACAGATTGCAACGGGTTTCGGGTTTCGGGTTTTTGCCTTCCTCTCATTGAGTTACGTTTTTTAGACGCCAGCAAAAAAGTGGCAAGAGCTAGCGGCTTAAACAAATCTCTAGTTTGTAGTCCTTAAGATCTTTAAGGGTAGCTGCCTTACATGATTTGATATTGCAATCAACTGGATAGCTGCAAATGAAATGCAAATCGAAGCAGCGGCCAATGTATTTTACTGCGTTATGAAGACGCTGCCAATCTTCACACTCTCCACTGAGTTGGCCAGACCGAGACGCTCTGTCCTGCCAATTCACTGCGCAGCAAATAAGTAGACAACAAAAATATGCACAGGTAACCGCAAAAATGTTGCCTGGTAGGTGGAGAAAGCCGCAGGCAGGAGGCAGGCTAAGGCCCCCAGACACAAAAACGCATCAACAACCGACACAGACAGCATCGGGAGCAGCAGCAATGTTGGGCGCATAATCAACAGAAGGCGTGGCATGTTGCAGCTGCAAACGAAAGCGAGAAAATGACTTTTCTACTTTTTCAGCAATTTTGTTGCTACTTGCAATTTATGCAAAAGTCAAATGTTGATTTGTGGGGCCGCAGGGCCGCAGCATCGAGCTCCAACGAGCAGCATGGAGTGGGAGACACAGGTTTTTACGGACCAGCTGCAGGACCAGCAATATATTGATTTAGTGGGGTCTATGTAACGGGCCAAGGTGCATTTACACTGCCTTTCAGTGCTCTATACCCTGTAGTCACAAAAATGGTACAGAGCATCATCGACAAGAGCAAAGTGAAAATCGAAACTATTTCAAACTCTACTAAAATGCTGACTACGGAGTATCTGCTGGCCGCAACAATATCTCTTCTTTGCCTGCTGCTATTTTAAGTTTGCTTCTATGTTTGCACTTTAGAATTGAAGTCGAAGAACGAGTAGTTTGCCATTTGCATAATAATTGGCCTCATGAATGAGAGTGTGTTAGAGTGTGTGTGTTGATGGGTGGTTTGTTGTTGCGGCTGCAGCAAAAGGGCAAACAATTTGTGCTATGGAATAGCTATTGATGTAAGTATGTATATTGATCAGCGGCATCATCAGAGGAGTGCCATTCAGCCCGCTGCCTGATTGCTTATCTAGTTGAAATGCATGCTCAACTCATTTTAAACATTGCATTTACTTTTTATCTATATATAATTAAAGCTGGGCATTTTAAAGTCCTGGCAAGTACTTCCACTGCTAGATTAGCTAACAGCCGGCTATTAATAATGTTCTGCTGATAAGACGATGACAAATCTGCTGAAGCTTGAAATTAGGAACAGTGTTATAACACAGCCCGCCCCAGCGTAGCCAGTTCACCATTGACACCATCCTGCTAGGGCACTTACGTTTGTGTTTCTCTGGAGATCGGACGTGAAAATTGCAGTCTCGTGTGTGTGTGCGCGTTAGTGCACCGCTGGCAGCAGGCATAAACCAAGAAAGTGACAGTGACACTGTATAAAGCCCGCCCCAGGGCAATCCATACAAATCCCGCTTATAGTGGGTAAACTATACGCAACTGCTGCCTCTGGCAGCCGGAGTGTTATACAAATTAACAATATTTTAACAAAAAAATTACCGCGTGCAGTGCGTGAGAACAAGTTCTTGCAAAACTTAAGCTGCGCTCAGCTGATCGCAACTCAAGTGCGTGTGTGTGTGCGCGAGTGCAGCTAAGCTTTCGCGAGAGAGCTTTCAGCTTGCAGCTGCACTGATAGTGCTGGCAAAACAGTCACTGCAGTGACAGTGCTGACACTAAAGTCACAATTTGTGATCAATCACTTGTTACAAAAATACGGGTTATTTTTGTAATTAAGTGTAAAAAACTTGTTTTGTTTTTATTTTTTATTCTTTTTTCTCCCTGTGGGGAAAAAATTATAACAAAGTAAAGAACAATGGCTACAAACAACCGACCCCAAAACAACGAAGAAATTCATTCGCCAATCTACCCGCTGCCGAACAGCTCAATTATATCCCCTACAAATATAGCCGCTAATGTCGATCGCCTCGACGGAAGCAGGCCACTGGAAGATTTTTACCAATATTACAACAACGTGCTCGCCAGTAGTGCAAACCGGAACGGCGCCTCCACCTCGCTGTCAGCCGGTACCCAGCAATGCTCGACTTGGCAACCGCAACAGCACGGCACTGTCAGCACAACGACAGCAACAACCACCACAACCACAGCGTCATCCAGCAGCGGCTGCAGGACATCTGCCTCAACAGGCACAAGCCGCGCCGCTTTAGAGCCCATCGGGACCCGCCCCAAAGCCGCCAATCCGACCTTGCAGTCCACCCCTTATGGCACCCAGGCAGCTGGTTCTTGTGTCACAAACCCCCCTCTGCCTCCCATAAAGAACGCAGGTGCTACGCCAGCCTTCGAAGAGCCACTGGTAGATTGGCAAACGGTTTCCGCAAAAAAACGGCGTGGGACTACATTATTATCCGAAGGCGTAAAAAAAGGGAAGCAACTAAATAACCGCAACACCAGCCGCGCTGGAGCTAAGCCCGCAACTCCCAGTACCGCTTCGGCAATTAGCAACAGATATGCCTCCCTTGAGCCTCAGGAAGACGCCTCTGTAATCGATGACGGCGAGATGGACACTGCCGACGAAGCGCCTCCAGTCACAGACCAACAACAATCAGCGAAAAAGATCTCCAAACCCAGGCCGATAACAGTCCCTGGAGTCAGCGATATTGTCGCAATGGAGCGAACCATAGATCAGGCAGTGGGCGCAGACGCCTATGAATTCAAGGTCTCTCCCTCTGGCTATCTAAGAATTTACGCCAAAGATGCCGACACCCACAGAGCAATTGTCCGCAAGCTCACTGAAGTGAGAGTGCAATTTACCCACTTCTGCCTAAAGGAAGACAGACCATACCGCGTTGTGGTTAAAAATCTGGCCGCTTCCACTCCCAGAAGCCAGATTGAAGCTGCCTTTACATCGCACGGCCATATTGTGACGAACCTTTACAACCCGGGCGCCAGACAGCCAACAAGTGATGCAGACTCCACCAACGACTTTCCAAGTCGCAACTTCTGGTTTGTCGATCTCAAGCAGTCTCTTAACAACAGGGAAGCGCTGCGGCTCAACAAGGTTGGCCGCCAACGGGTCACTATTGAGCTTCCGAGGAAGAACAATAGTATAAGGCAGTGTTTCCGCTGCTTCGAGTTCGACCACACCAAAAACTACTGTCTCAAACAGCCCAAGTGTGGTAGGTGCGGTCAGTCCCATTGGACAAACTCCGAGCAGTGCCAGGCCAAAACAGTGGCAGACCTGCGATGCTCCAACTGCGAGGGAAACCATGCTGCTTCCTATAAAGGATGCAAAAGCTATCAGGTGAGACTAAATGCCAGGCAGCCGGCCATCAATGTCTCCCCTCCTACACGATATAGCCATCCTCAAAATACACGAAGAACCACTCAGCAGTTCGTACCTTCCCGAATTGTGCAACAGGGCCTGTCGTATGCTGATGCGCTACGGCCAGGCCATCATGTACAAGTCCGCCAACCCCCAGCGCGCACTCTTCAGCCCACCGTCAATCCAATGCAGCTCCAACAACCACTGCAAGGGCCTCAGGAGCAAGACGCTTCCCTTGGAGGCATCCTTCAAAACCTCCAGCAGTCCATTGCAGCACTGAATGCCGCAGTTGCAACCATTCTGGTTAGCATTAAAGAGCTAAAGGATGCGCAAGGTTCCCCGCAGCTTAGATTCCCAAAAAGCCGCAAATAATGGCTACCCAGTTACGTCTCGGATCGTGGAACGCTCGTGGCATCCTCCAAAATGCTAACGAGCTCAAGCTTTTTCTGAAAAAGCATGATGTAGACATCATGCTCATCTCAGAAACACATCTGCACACAAACTTGTACCTAACAATGGAGGGGTACGTCTGCTACCGTGCGGATCACCCTACAGGACGAGCCAGAGGTGGTGCTGTAGTGCTGGCAAAGCAGGATTTAGCACACTACCATCTACACACAGTGACCTCCAGCGACACACAGCTGGCTGCTATCATGGTGGAGACTCCCTTGGGCGAAATCCTCGTTGCGGCAGCATACCTACCACCAAACATCCCCTGGAACCGAGCGGAATTTGATTCCCTGTTTGGCCAGCTTGGCCCCAAATTCATCGTTGGAGGCGACTTCAACGCTAAGCACAGACTGTGGGGAAACTACAGAGCTGACAGCAGAGGCACTGCGCTCCATGAGGCGCTCACTCCCTGCTCAGCCCAGGTACTGGCCACCGGTAGACCTACCCACTTTCCGTACAACCGGCAAAGTACGCCTTCCTGTATCGACTTTTTTATATTCAAGGGCATCCCCAACAGCGTACTATCGGTTCGCGAAGAGTATGATCTATCTTCCGACCATCTGCCACTCCTCACAACGATCAACACGGCTGCACAAAGGATCCCAAAAAAGCGCAGGCTTGTCCTCCCTGGGTCGAACATCCAACGATTTAAGGCCGAACTAAATAGCTTGATCAACCTAAACACGCAGATTCTGTCAGTTGAGGACGTCGACGCTGCAGTACAAACCCTGTTGGACCAAGTACATGCCGCAGCCGCCAACGCTGCGCCCGCACATATCTACTCAGCCCCTACAAGCCAGCGGCCAAGGACGTTTTCCCCCATATTGGAAGGTCTTCTCGCCCTAAAAAAGCGACTGAGGAGGGAGTATGTCCGTACCCAGGACCCCACGATTGACAGGATCTATCGTCGTATTGCTAACAGGGTCAGGAAGGAGCTGATTATCTCGAAAAGAAATGCCACAGACACCATGCTGGAGGAAGCAACGGCAGACGAGAGCTCCAAATTCGCGCTGTGGAAACTTAGCAGTCGATACAAGCGGCAAGCTGCGCCAAAGTTCCCCGTTCGACTTCCCGATGACACCTGGGCCAGATCACCAATGGACAGAGCCGAAGCCTTTGCCTGCAACTTGGAGGAGCGCTTCAAGCCGTTTGAGACCGCATCGCATGCAAGGATACAGCGAGTCGCGCAAATCCTGGAGGCGCCACTCCAAATGTCACTCCCTGTATCGCCAATCACCTTCCAAGAAGTAGAGCAGGAGATGAAGAGATTAAAAAGCAGCAAAGCCCCTGGGGAAGATCGGTTGGACAACCAGACAATCAAGCTACTGCCATACAAGGCGGTGCTTTTTCTCGTCGCCATTTTTAATGCAGCTCTTCGGCTAGGTTACTTTCCAGTGGCTTGGAAGAAGGCACATATAATCATGTTGCACAAGAGCGGAAAGCCCCCTAATCAACTGGGATCCTATCGCCCCATCAGCCTCCTGCCTGCCTTTGGTAAGATTCTGGAAAGGTGCATCCTCAGAAGGGTCCTGGATACCCCGGAAATAAAACGCTTGATCCCGAAGTTCCAGTTTGGGTTTCGACTCAAACACGGTACCCCTGAGCAACTACATCGGGTCACAAATTATATTTTGGACGGCTTTCACAGGAAAGAGTATGTGGTGGCAGCATACCTTGACATCCAAGAAGCCTTCGACCGGGTGTGGCACGCAGGACTCCTCTCTAAGATAAAGGACAAATTGAATCCGCAGCTATTTAGCACCATTGCGAGCTTCCTAACTGAGAGAACCTTTCAAGTGGTGCAGGATGGAGTAGCCTCTCAAACCAAACGCATAAAAGCGGGCGTTCCACAAGGCAGCGTCTTGGGTCCCACGCTATATAGCCTGTTTACACATGACATGCCCACAGCAAATGCAAGCAGACGGAATGATCGGCAGGACCTTCTGGTGGCCACGTTTGCTGACGACACGGCAATCCTTGCAAAAAACAAATGTGTGTACGTGGCAACTGACCTCTTGCAGGAATACCTCAAGCGATTTGAAAACTGGGCTTGTAGATGGAACATCGCAGTGAACCCTGGAAAGTGCGCCACGGTTACCCACACTCTACGCAAGGACTCATGCCCCGGACTTTTTCTTCATGGTGAGCTTCTAGAGCAATATCGTCAACACAAGTACCTAGGTGTCACTCTCGACAGACGACTTACATTTAGTAAGCACGTCTCTGCAGTAACGAGCAACATCAAATCTAAGATAAGGCGAATGAGCTGGCTCCTCAACTCCAAAAACAAACTCTCGCTCCGAAACAAGGTCCTAATCTACAAGGTAATCCTTGCCCCAGTGTGGCGTTACGGGCTTCAAGTTTACGGTATAGCTGCAAAAACACACCTGAACAAAATTCGCATCATTCAGGCCAAAACCCTGCGCAAAATAACTGGAGCCGAATGGTATATTCGCACACGCGACATCGCCAAGGACCTCAAGGTTCCAATGGTGGGCGACATAGTCAACAGGCAAGCAGCGAGCTACTCAACAAAGCTCCACAACCATCCAAACATCCTGGCGAGGAGCCTGCTAAGGAGGCGAAGAAGAAGGCGACTGAAGAGGACCTACCCAACCGACCTAATCGATCGTTATGTATAGGTGACAAGCTTCGTTAATTACACCAAAATATGTTTCTGTAATCTGTTAACCTAATTGTATAACTAATTGTAAAACCACAATCATCGCTAAGCTAAGTAATTATGTCACTCTGATAAAAGTTGCTAACATAGAGTAACAGGATACCAGATTTCTTAATAAACAAAATATAAAAAATAAAAAAAAAAAAAAAAAAAAAAAAAAAAAAAAAATCCTGCTAGGGCAAACAACCCTTATAAGGCAAAGAATTAAATTGCCACTCTTTGGGAAAATGATGTATTTGCCCTACACCCACAATTCGAACGCTCGCAATTTGAATCCTTCGCTGGCAGCTGCAAAAGAGCCAAACTCAGACCCAGACCCGAAGTAGAACACGAACCCGGCTCAAGTTGATCGAAAAGTTACTTTTACCTTTGGCTGTTGCCTTTTGCATATACCAAGGGTTTCAATTTAATACCAAACACCGTCTACAGGCAGCTGAGCGCAGCAACGGAAACATGAGTATGGGCTTCTCTGAAAATGGAACTGGACACATTTGACTTTAGCGTTTTTCTCTTGAACCCTTTTAAAGTTCTGTATATTTGCATATATATAGAAAATTTTGGTTTTGTTAGGCAAAGGTTTGTGCACATTAGGTTGATAGCTTAGAAACGGTTGCAATTTTGATTAGATTAAAAAAGGTTTTTCGTTATCAAAATCAAAAAATGCTAAACGAATGAAAATATAATTATGAATATCATAAATTTATCAATAATTTATTTATTTTTTTTATCAAAAGATAAACTTTTTTTTTCTAAAACTAACATACTGCAATCGAATGCGATTAACTGAGAACATTAGTTGGCCGCTCCACTTGGGCAGAAAGGGGAAATAAAGAAAGGCCGCATTCAAAATTTAAAGAAATTAAATTACAAAAATTCAAAATAAGTAGCTGCATAATAATATATAGTTAATTTAGTTATACTATGTTTATATGATATGCTTATTTACATATGCATGCTGCCAATTGTTAGTACTTAGGGTATATCATATTCTGAAATACCCATCTACAATCGTCGCATTATATTTTGCCAGTAAGGTGATGTGGTTACACTCAGATACTACACTGTCCCACCCCGTTGACGGTGGTGTCGAAGCCTCGCTTCACAGCAGGAAATTGTCGGTTGTAGGCCATAAATTATGCCACACTTCGCTTTTATTATTGTCCCCTGCTAATGGCACGTGAAATCAACTATAATTTATACCTCTTTATAAGCAGTTAAACATGCTTATATTTATATACATACATATTATTTTTCAATGGTTTCGCAATTTATTTGCACCTGGCTAATAAATAACTGTAATTAATGTGCCAAAAAATGAGATACAATAAAAGTTGCCCCTAGCATAATACTATTTGGCTTTATCGCTTGAAACTTTAATTAAATTACATTTTTATTTATTATTTTGAGAACTTTGAACAAACATTTTATAATGTTTTGCTTGAAGCTAGTGAACTTTTAAAAGTAATTGCAATTAATATGAAATATGTGCACTTAGGTGAGTCTTACGATAAACATGATCATCAAAATTGAAATTATGTTTTTAATATAGCTTTATTCATAAGATTATTGTGACTTTTCTCATCTCATCTTCATCATTTATAAAAATAATATTTGTATCGACAATGCTCTATCAGAAATTGAAATCTGTTTATATGAATTCCTAACTCTTACATTTATATCTTATAATCTTTTAATGAAGCTCAACCAATCTAAAAGCAGATTTGCTAGCTTTGTTAAATTCGGCATAAAACTGTTTCGTTGCCTCATTTGCATGAAAATTCATTATGCACACGACGTGTTTTCAGTTAAATTTGCTGCTGATTCGGGCCCACATAACTTAAGCTGAATTTTATGCTCTGTTAATGGTGACTATTTGCAGCATTTGCCTGTGGCCATATTGTGTCATAGCAGAGATTTTCTCAAAAATGGTTAAATCAACGCAAAGCAAACGTAGCTCGAATGAATCCCGAAGATAAAACTATAGGAGATTTTGGTTTGAAAGCAATCGCCAGGAGGGCTTAAACAAAACATTTTCGGTAGACACTGAACCAAACTGAAAAGACACTTGAGCATGGGCATTGATTACACTAGAGTGAGAGTGCACAGTTCACAGTTCAGGGTTTACTTAGCAACCACGAGCGCCCAAATAGACAAGAGTATCTCTGAATCTGAATTTGCAGCTGTGACTGTATCTGTGAGTTGAGCTAAAGCGATTGCCGAGCAAAACTCATCGTTGCCAAAGCTCTGTGTGCATTGGCAATCAGTGTTAAATAAACGAGCAGATAGACAGGAGCAGACATCCAGGAGTTGGGCTGGGACAGTCGGTTTGTTGGGCCAGCTGGAGCCTGTTGGCCGAATTGACAGGCATACAAAATACAATATGGGCTGAGACACTCGCTCAGCATTTATAAAAGTTGCAACAGTTTTTCAAACACAGCTCAGTGGCTGATTGATTTTCAAGTGGAAAACCAAACCTTGCTTGTAGCTTGCGGCCAGTCTTGGCCACAGCTTGTGGTCGGGCTTGTGCAGGAAGCTTGTAACCAGTTTGGGATTGTCTTGTTTCACATTGTTATCATAATATGTAGAAAAGACAGTCTAATTATTCTTGCTGACCTTAATTAGTTTTCCTTGTGTGTTCTTGTGTGTGTGCGTGGTCTTATCTGTACTTCACATGCTTCCACGTCTTACGCACACATATAAGGGATTATTAATAAACACTTTTGTCGTTTTCATTAATTCTATTAATTAAGCTGCATTCTGATTTTCAATTTTCAAACCTAATTGAGCTGAATACACTTAATTTTCCCAGCTGTCTGCTTTCTGCATTATGCGATTATGGTAATTCTGAAAATATTCAGTTAGAGACTCATGGGAAGCTGAAAATGTCGGCACACACATTTATGATAATCACAAGTTGAGAGTATGTTATAAAAGTTATATATATGCCTAAGTACTAAAATGTATGTCTTTATATATAAATATATACAGTTTTACTGATTGACTGTCGTAAAATCAGGGTAGCTAAAATTGGCAAATCTGCAAGTCGACTAAGGCTAGCTTGGCTCTTGAGGTTCAGAAAAGTAACTGATAATAAATTTGCTTAGATATTGGAAGAAGTAAGGCTATATTCGCTTGTTAGAGGCGGAAAACTTGAAGTCTAGCTCAGTTCTTGTTTCGTAATTGACTGTAACAAGTTGAAAAGCGACAAGGCTGTCTGTTTGGCTGGCTGGCAGCGTACTTTGCAGGCTAATCAGTTCTTGAAGTTGTCGAGCCAAGAGTCTGTCTACAGGAAACTTGACATATTATCAAAACGTTCGAGCTAACTCAGCTCAGGCTGCTGTCTGTAGCCCAGCTACTTAGGTTGATAATATTTTAGACGTCAAATGAGAACGTTTACAACACAGCGGGCAACAGTTTGAGTTGGAAAGTGAGCTGGTGCACAAAGAGGTCTATAGCTGACGAGAAAAAATAATGGAAATTGTGCTTGTGCGCGCTCGTTCTCGCTCAGCACCTTAACGTAGAAAATGATGTGTCGAAAATATTGCGCAGGAGACTAAGCTCAGGCCAAGCCATTGACAAGATGATGCCTCAGCGATGTGCAAATGTGTGTGTGTGAAGGTTAGCTTGCAACAGACAGCAGCTGAAGGAAAAAAATGAGGCGACAGGAAGTGAGTGAAGCGACGAGCTGATTTATTACAAGTGCCGATGCGGATGTCGATAAGCAAAGAGTCGCAAAGACTCGCACAGAGATGCAAAGAGCCTGAAGATGAATGGGAGGCAGAAGGGAAGCAGATAAGCCGCCGCCAAGCAAATGCAATTGGCAGGAATTATGGGACCAGACGATGAGATCTCGCCAAAAGTACACCTCAGTAGCGACTTCATCAGGCTGAGTGGCTGCAGTCTTAATGAAATTTGCCAACGCCATAAATCAGTGAAAAGAGCAGCCGGAGCAGGGCAAAAGAGAAATTTAGCTTAGCTTTAAAATATATATTTACATATTCCAAAACTAAAAGTCAGCTATAAGGGCAACAAAAAACGAAATAAAAGAATAACAAAAATGAGAGGAAAAAAAAAATTATAGAACGTGTAGTTCGCCCGTAGTGAGTCCATTAATATTGTGCGCTCAGGTGAGCTACTGCTGCTGCCTCCCGATGGAAGCTGTTTCCACATCTTGAGCTGTCTTGCCACCTGCCACCTGCCACCTGGCACCTGCTGCCGCTGCTGTTGATAAGAAGTAAACGTACTCCCAGTGGCAGTTTTTGCACAGCGCTTGTCATTTAGTTGAGCTGCCTTTTGCTCTTCATTTTGCCGTTGTTGTTGTTGCTGGCATTCCATTTTTTTAAGGCATTCCGTTGGCTTTTTAAGTTGACATTCGTTTTGGACTGCGTTGCGCTTGTCATGAATTATGAAAAATCTAACTAAACGCTGTCTCATCATAAATTTGCATAGACACTCGTTAAAAGTAAAAGAAAATTATCCTACACAGAAATTGCAACAGTCTTCAAAAAAAAATTCAAATTCAACTCTTATAATAACAGTGTATCATAATTTGATATGCAACTGAATTTATATATTTTTAAGCTTTCAGTGGAGTCTTTCGTTATGTGAACTTTCTAAGCGATTCCAGGTTCCCATGTGAGTACTGTCTTAAATTCAGCCCTATGAACATTAATAACGACTAATATATTAAATTAAGCGTTTTATTAAATTCATTCGATTCGAATCAGACTAAGGGCAAAATCAGAAATCCCATCCCAAATTGTTGTCAGTTAGGATGCATAAACTTTAACGCGAGCCTGTAATATTGCTTGGATTGCATATGGGTTGCTTTTGAATAAATACTACGTAAACACACACACTCATATACACCCACATGCACCCTTGTGTGTCCACTTCATCTAATTACGAAAGTTGCTCGCGAACGCTGCTTGACAAATGGCTAAAAAGTCGATGCGCTGCCATTTTCAATATGTTGCGCGTGCATAAACTATAGAAGCAGGCAGCTCCTCCCTCCTCTCCTCTCCTTTCCTCTCCTCTTCTCTAATATGCCGCTGCAACTGACACTTGGAGCTTGGGCCGGTTGCGGTCGTTACCTATGTGCAGGACAGGGCACATGGCAGCTGTCGAGGCTGCAGCTGCGCTCGCAGTTTGGGCAAAGTTTGAAAATTAATAGTGCAAAGTTTATAATTAAATTACAGAATGCTTGCACACGCACACACACACACATACATGTTGATAGCTGTATGTGTGTGAAGCTTTAATAAATATTACTTTGTGTGGAAGTGTGTGTGTGCGTGTGAATTGAATTGGTTTTGCCTTGCGCTTTGTGCTTTGTTGTCATTTCATTCTTTCTTTCGAAGCCATGTGTGCAGTCATGTGTGCGCGTGTGTATCCGTGTATATGTTATTATACGATGCCAGCTGCCGTGACAATATATTAAGCCGTTAAGTGAGGCGAGTCCTCGGCAGAGATTGTGAATCGCATACGTTGCGTATACGCAACATGCCTTGTCCCAGCGCTGATGAAGCTGCTGTCGCAACAACCAGAATAACAACAACAGCAACTAGAGCATGCTGCCTGAATCCTGGCACAGACACACGTGGCCGAGTTGACATAATTACAATGTATTAAAGCTATGGCCGTAGGATGTGGATTACCATGGGCATAAATTCGAATGAAAATACGACAGGGTACGGAGTAAACCTATGAATATGTCACAGAATATGCACTGTGGGCCATTTGCCAGAGCAATAAAATAAAAAACTATAACAACAACAACAACAACCAACACAACAGCAATTGCAATGCGACAATTATGAATCTTGGGCTGTGCCGCGTTGAGCGCTTGACTGACAGCTGAAGCGTTGCCAGGACGACATGCACATGGTCACGGCAGGCAGATGTGCATGCAGGCAACAGTTCTATCATCAGTCAGTCAGATAGACAGTCAGACAGTCAGTTATACATATATGAAGACATCAACGGAAAGGCATAGCACACAGTCAGCCCGCTGGCATTTTACATAAATACGCTACAATTTTCCTGGAAAAAACACAGAACAGCCAGGGTATATGGCAAAATGCGTTCCGAGCACGTTCCGTGCACTGAGGATTATTTTAGCTCCATTTATAAATAGAAAACGCGAGAAACAACTGCTGCCTAGTTAAAAACTAAGGATTTTATTATTTAAATATGGTTTCGCATGCACACTTGCTTTCTTCTTAAGTTTTTATTTTTATATCAACCGATAAATGGCAATTGTCGACAGTATCAACCAAAAATGGCTCAGAATTTTGATATGACTGAAACAAAACATTAACAGCGATAAAAAATGAGAATGCTTTACCTAGGATACGAGCCGTTAGCACTTGGTTAAAAAAAGGCTTCGTAATGCCCAAAAAAAAGATTTGAAGCAAAATCTGGGATATTAGATATGGTAGATCAGACGTAGAAGTTTTAAAAGAGTAAAGTATCAAAAATATCCAGGGAGACTTCTTTGAAGCTAGCCACAGGATCTATGAAGCCTTTAGAGTAACAACTAGTTATCATAGGCACCGAATTGTCAGTATACAGCTCTTAAGCAAAAACTGTTTAGGATGTGGGACAACATTTTCAATTAATGTTGCTTGCAGCAGCAATCATAGCAACAACATTTGGGGAACCAAACCAACTAAGCCAAATTAATGGCAGTAAGATGTTTGGTCGCCGGCTCATAAATAAGGCGAAATTAGAACCATCTATCAAAGTGTGGGCTCACGATAGCCGCAAGGAATCGCTACGTGGCCACGCCCCGGGCGTCTGTACGCCTCAAAAAGCGTCGGGCTGTTCACATTTATTTATTTTCGTGTTAAAATCAAATTTATTTTTGTGTGGCGCTGGCAAACCTCTGAAATGTAAATATTGGCGTAAACATTTAAAAGGCAATAGCTACAACAACTGCAAGCCGAAGACGAAATGAAGTCCGACTGCTGCCCAGTCAGACACGAACATGCCCATGTAAAGGTAGCCCTTAAGGAGGTTTCGTCTGCGTCGACAATATAGAACACACCCAAAAAAAAAAAAATTTTTTTTTGAAAATAAAAAAAGAGCTCAACTCAACTGAACCGAATTTATAAGGATTTCAGCACAGGACTGGAAGCTAATATTCAAGCAGACCATCCGCCCAACACCCACATACCGACCCACTAGGCACTGCCCATCCAGCCCGAAGGCAGTTGAACCTTGGCCAGATTACCTGGTCATATACCTGGGATAAGTTGTAAAGGGGAGCGTCGCCGTGGTGGAGGGTCAAATGTGAACCTAATTTTTGGCGTTTGCCTTTTTTGCTGCTTTTGTTTTTAACCTTTGGAAAATGTCGTTCTGGGCCAAAGCTCGGAACGGGATAGTGGGCCAAAAAGCTTCGGGGTCACTTGAATCAGGGTAGAGGTTGCGCATGGGTCTGTTGTGAGCGGGGGCGGGCGGAGTCTTTCCATAATAAATCACATAAATATGCAACGCGACCCGTTGAACGAAAATGGAAAAATATTGGCTAAGCAGCGAGTGACGTGGATTTGTGCCACGGATTTCCAGTTGATGCCACAGGCCACAGCGGGCAACATCAGGAGGCAAGAAGGCACAGAAACACCCCCCAGATCCAGGCCCGAACCCAAATCGCTTGGAATGGAACGTGTTCAGCTGCCGGCTGTTGACTCAAACGGGATTAGCTTTTAATGCTTTTTCGGTTATGTTATTTACAAATGGCTTTTCAAATGATTGCTCCTCCTCACGCTGCCTTTATTTATTCTCTAGCCCACTTTCTACATATATATTTTTGCCTTACATATATATGTTATAGCATTGCAGGTGGCTAAAATCTAATATATTTGCAAAGTAGTTGCCATTTATCAAAACTGTTTGCTTAGTTGCTGCCTGCTTGTTGTGGCCGTGACAATTTGTGGCATAAGTTCTCTGTCATTTCTGCAATTTAATTCCATACTAAGCACTAAAATCCCTAATTGCCGGCTCGTTAATTAAGCTGGCTTTGACAGTTAGAACTTATAGTTAGTTGAGTTTTGACTCGAAAATGTTTGGGCAATGCCTGGATCAACAACAACCACAACTGGATTGATATTGCTTGACTTTCGGCATTTTTTTACTACCTCATTTTATGCATAATTATTTGCTTTGACATCTCATCTCCGGTTGTCAAATGTTTACACTAGTTACCTTTTTTTACACTGAACTAACTCCCTTTCTATATATATACGAATCTGTGTATCATTCAACTACAATCTACAGCTTAGTCAACTGTACGAATTTAAGATTATCTAGATCTAGTTAAACTGAAGATACAAATTGTCATCTGCTTTGGTATCTTATATATACGCCTTTTTTATTTATGATTTTTAATTAGAAAGTAGGTCGCGTGTCTGCGCCCACTGCGTCCATCGCTCAATAATTTCAATTAGCAGCTCAATAATTGGGACATAATTAACTTGTCAGCTGTCAATTAAGCACAGATACAACTTCAAAACAATTTCTGATAATCTCACAAGCCTCAAGAGCAATCGGCCCCAGAATGCTTGCCACGCCCTTATTTTCACTTGCAGCTGACAAAATGTGTGCTTTAAAGCAGCTTAAAAGCGCGCCCATCCTATTTTCGCCAATATCCCTTGAGGGTGCGCTATGCTTAAATATTTTAATTAATTAATTTACTTGCAATTGCTTTGAATGCGAAAGCCGCGACTTGTGCTGAGGCAGCATAGTATTAACAGTGAATCCGAGGCGAATCCGCAGTCCTTGCGAGCCGCATAAATATTTGACTTGGAAATTGCCAAAAACGCCTCAAAAACATCAAATACAACTCTTTCCATTTGCAGTAAATGCAAATGCAAATGGAATGAGTAGCGGTCAGTCAGCCAGTCAGTCTGTCAATCAGTCAGTCAGCCAGTCAGTCAGTGAATCAGTTGCCGCATACTAAGTACCATTAGATGTGGTTTCTGATGCCTTGGCAGAGCGCGCTGCAAGGATTTGGCGTCTTATCGCGCTGCAGACGCGACTCGCTGTTTGCTCTTGTGGCATGCAACTTGGCAGCGCCAGCATGAAGAAAGACAGAAAATTATCAGCCTGCAACAACAATGGCCCTGTGGGCAAAGAAAAAGCAAACTTCTCTGCTCATTGCCTCATCCTCGCGACCAGCACAAGTTTTGAGTAATGAAACCGCCGCCAAGGCTTCTGGCCGGGACTTGAAATTTATGCGCAAGTTGTGTTTTGTAAATCTTACGGATTAATTATTACAACTTGGCAATGTTTACAATGCATTTCAGTTGTTGCCTGGTTTTTGTTTATGCTTAAGTATCTTATCTTAAGACGTTTCGTAAGCTCTCCATTCCTTCTGCTTGTCTCTTTTCTGTAAGCTTTTGGGCATAAAAACTTGGTCGGAGCTTAGCCTAGATTGTGATCAGGTTGTAAAGTGGGCCAATAGCTCGTGAGCTGCTCGCCCCATTGAGCGTAGTAAATTGAACGCATAGAACCATTAAAAGAATCGCATCGAATTGCAGCTGTGTGGCATGTGGCAAGTGGCAAGTGGCAGGCAGCTTCTAACAGACTTGCGCATGTGATAAACATTTTTTAATTAAAAACTAATGTTGCGAAAATATGAGACAAGGCAACATGCACACAAGACGGGCAGGAGAAGGAGGGGGAAGTCACAAACACACACACACACACACACCAAGAGACACACACAAAGTAAATTACGCCTAATTGCGAATGTTTAATTATGCACTAGTTTAATTTTATGGTCTTGCGGTTGAGTAGGGGACACAGACTGCTTGAACTGCGGCGGTGGATGGGAGCGAAAAGGAGGAGTCGTTTAGTCGAGTCCTTTTTTGGGTTGACGTATATAAAGACATTAGACAAAATGGGAAGTGGATGCTTTGGACAGCTTACGCAGTTACCACTTATACAATCACAAACCACACCCACATCCACACAGACTCAGTCGGAAAACGTGGGTATACGCAAAATGTTTGTATTAACATACGTTACGAGCCATATTTGGTTGTAACTGCGGGGGCTGCCTTGCCGCTTAGCTGCTGTTCCGCCCACCTCCCTCAGGGCTTTAGCAAGCTTTAATTTGCGCAAGCAGCACAGCCAAGAGCAGAAAATAATTGCTGACTACGTAAGCGTTGATAACACAAAAGGATATTCAGCCAAAGCACAAACACAAGTCGCCGTTTAGTACTGTAATTTTTGTTGTCCTTATTCTAGTTGTTGTTTGTAGTTTCCCCCACAGTCAGTGGGATATGCCAGTTAATGATGGGCACTCGACAATGCTGGCAGCTTTTGCCAAAGGACTTCTTCACTCGCACTCGCTGAAATTGTTTTCCAAATTGTTTGCGGCATAATAGAAAATGTATTTATAGAGAAGTGTAGCGCGGCACAATAACCAGCAGAATTTCATCTACAATTCTTTGGAACTTTAAGTAAGTACTTGCTATATTGTTAAATATAAAATGGTTTGCTATGACTGAGCAAATGATAAGGTAATTTTAGCGTTTATAAATCGATATTTGTGTTTATTTTTGCACAAGCTTTTTGCTATTAGAAATTTCCCAAAAATATATATTATTTATGTGTATGAAATATTTTTAAACAAAATTTAAAGTACTTAAAAAAATAAAAACAAATAAAGAATTTCTCCGAAGATACACTTCTTTGCTCTGTGATAGAGTATACCTTGAGAGCTCTCAATTGATAGCCAATAGCTACTCGACCAAGTTTACCCTCTTCGCAAAGTAAACAAAGAGAAAATTGTTGCAAGTTTTTTGTTTTTGGTTTTTTTTTTTTTGCAGAGTTTACCTTTGGGGCATGCCACTTTTCAAAAACTGGCCAAACTTATAATGTGTGCAAATTGGCCTATAAAAAAATCATGTGTGAAAATTTGCTACCGAAAATGTAAGGACCTGGGAAATTGGCTGGTCGAGTGTCCTGGGTCGTATTTTGTTGAGCATAACGGTGACCCTTTGTGGTTTGCCTGGGGACTTGCTTCTATTAGGGGCCCAAAGTAGATGGGAAAACCCTTTGCTATCAGCACCTTGTCTGGGGCACTCGACAAATTGGACTTTCATTAACCAGGCCACCAAACAGAGCTGGGTAAATATATATGAGAGCAAGAGGGAAACATAGACAGGTTGATAGATAAAGTGAGAAATAGAAAGAGAGAGAAAGTTAGAGCGAGTGCAACGGCAATTTTTTTGTCTATTCTTGTTGGTTTTTGGGTTTGCTCAACTCTCAGACAATTTAAAATTAATTGGTTTCCATGTCTGTTACGAAAATGTGCAGGATATATTAGAAGGAGCAGGCAAAAGCAGAGGGCCGACAAGGGGCCGCAAATTGGTCAGCTACACATTTAGGACCAGGCTCTTGCATATCTTGTGTGCGGTATTTCACGCAAAATGAAATCACTTGAAAGTGCCTCCCACACTCGCCCTCGCCTCCCGTCCTGCCCCCCTCCGGCATCGGCAGGCAAAGAGAGCAACATCATAGAGCAAACAATAAAGCGAAATGGTTTCCTTTTTTTTTTTTTTGTTTAATTTTTATACCTCTTTTTTGTATGTGAAACATTTCACAAATTTGCCTTACCATCAAAGGGATGAGTCGGCTTGCGGTTGTCTGAGGGGCTTTTGTTGGGGCTCAGAGCAGCAGCTGATGATGCGCTGCCTAATTAAATGAAAATTCATGGCGTATGCCATGCAAATGAAACTTTGTTGGCTATTGAATTGTTGTTGCTTCTTGTTATTGTTGTCTGCTAAAAAGTATCTCAAAATTACACCAAAACAATGAGGCGTATGTGTGTGTGTGTGTGTGCGGGGTGTGTGTTTATGTAAGAGAACACACAAAGTTGTTTTGTTAATAAGATACAATGTTGTTGCTGTTGTTTGTTTGTGCCTGTTTTTAAAAAAGTCATTTCTGTTGCGTCGAGTTGCCTGGCAGCCGCCGCTACTTTGGCAATTATTTGAGTTGTAGTACAACAACAAAAGCAGAACAAACTCAGACACACACACACACACACACACACACACAGAAAGAGAGCGTACAGACATGTGCATATAATTACTTTGTGTACATTTGCATGGCAACACAGACGGAATCAGTGCGAAACATTGTAATGCGTATACGCAGTGTGCGCCACACTAAACTCAACTCAGCTCAGCTCGACTCGATTCGCCTTGGCTCGTCTGTTAGGGTGTTTAAGAGGCATCCCTTGACTGCTGTAATATGCTGCCATGTTATGTCGTAAATGTCGCTTTTTATTATTTTACACACATTCTTGTGAGTTCGCGCGCGTTTGTGTGTGTGTGTGTGTGTGTGTGTATATGTACTTCACCATCAGCTTTCGTTTTTGCTAACGGCTCAGAGCTTTTGTTTTATTTACATTTCAGCTCGTGCTTGTCTGCCTGACTGTCTGCGAATGCCTTTGCCGAGGCTGACTGCCATCTAATTTTCTATGTAATGACAGGAGGACAGGCCGTCAGGCTGCGACAATGACAAGGACATTCCACAGCTAAGGAATGTGTTACAGCTACAAGCTGCCACTTTGCGCAAATATTTAATGGCGTTGATTTTTATAATTAAATTGAAGCAGCAGCTGCTGCACGAACAGGCTGATTAAACAAAAAGTAAGAAGACAGAAACGCATAAGACCAGCAATTTATATGCACAGACTAAAACACGAAGGTAAGAAGATTTTCAGCACTTTAGCACATTTGTTACACCTGGCGTATGCATAATGTGTTGTAATTTATTATTGGTTTTGTTTGTGTTTTTTTTTTGTTTTTTCGCGTTCCGTCTGCTCATTTTTATTACCCACCTCTTAGCTGATTTATGGACAGTCTAATGGTAGTCTAAAACTTTTGGCTAAAAGCATTCGATACTTTCTGAAATTATGTTCCCGCCATAAGACGATAATTGACAATTGACAATTTCAATAAAATAGTATTTTCTTTTATATATAAAAACACTTTTTTCTAATAAATTGATGTTATATATATAATATCGACTCAACTTCGCTCGGGAATCGTTTGGGAGCATTTTGATAATAATAATTTAAAGAGTTAGACAACTTATCTAACAATATCAGCTCTAAAATTTTTGAACTGTTTAATAAATGATAAAAAAACTTTTACAAAATTGTTCCCATTTTATTTGTTCTTTAAAAATATTTGAATGAATATTATTATCTATCTTATTTTGTAAAAGTCTAAAACATATTATTCTCTACACACTATTATAATAATATAGTCTGTATAGCTGAATGAGCCTTGAAGTAGACAAAAACTTTCAAAAAAAATCAAATCATTAGACCTCTTAAAGTATTGATTATACTGTGTAAATAATAAAGAGCAATTAGCTCGTAGCCCTTTGTATTAAGAGGCCCATCTTCTCTCAAGAAATATCTAAATAACATATTTTGTTGTTTCTACTCAGATACTTTTATGTTTAATCTCTCAACCAACAACCATTTTCTGATCAATTTACAATTCCTGCTTTTTAAAATATATATTTTATTCACACATATTTTCTGTAATACAATATAGAAATGTTTACCCCCTCATGGGTCTAGCATAACCCGCAATCTATAATTATCAATATTACTAGGCTAAAGCCCAGCTAAAGTCGGTAAACCCGATATTAGCCGCAAAAAATAAATTGAAATACAAAATCAAATTTACAAATCATTTAACAAATTTCACACATCTGAAAAAAAATTAAATAAAACATATTATCATAGGGAAATATTTGACCAAAGTGCAAACGTAATTAATTAAAATGCTATTCGAGAGGATAAAAAAAAAACCGCAGCTACCAGAAATATATTGAGCTGACAGCTAATAAACAATATTTCAATACGATTTGTGGCAATTGAACACTTACCGCAATTTCATAGATTGCTGAATTCAATGGAATTTGTTTAGAGTTCTTTATTCGCATAGTTGAATTGCAAGTATTGTCATATTCATTGGGCTTGTAAGTGTTTGTGCATGTATTGATGCTTGTCTGTGGGGCACGTTGCACATACGCCGTGTGGTGCGTATGGCATGTGGCGCAAATTAAACACAGTCACGCACGCAATTCACTGAGCTGAGATATTTTAATTGACACACATGCTTGGCACTTGCCACCTGACAGATGCTGTAGACGATCACGATGACGTTGATGAGGAGCCACAGCCAGTCGGCCAAGTCGGCCAGTCTGGCAGGCAGGCTGGCAATTCAAGCCTACGGCTAACGAGGCCAATTGTTGAGTTGCCTCAAACTTGGGCTCAAACTTAACATCAACCCAAGAATGTAACTGTAATTGTAACTGTAACTGAAACTGAAATTGAAACTGAAACGTTCGCGTCACTTTGTTGCACTACGTAACGCACTGAAACGTAGACTGAACGCGTCGCGTCGCGTACGGCAATTGAAACAGAAGTTTGGGTTGGTCGTCGTCATTGCGGAAGATGTAGCAGCAACAGCAACAGCAACAGCAACAGCAAAATCAGCAGCAACGTCGGCTCGACAGCAACGGCAGCAGCGGCAGAGGCATCCCAATCAGTGTGTGCCAGTGGCAGCAAAAATCTGGGCAGCAGCGCAGACCAGCACAGAGCAGACCAGACCACCTACAACACGCAACGACGACTGAACGAGCGATTGCGAAAGGACCAAAAACATCACCAGCCACTGGCAGCCTAATAACGCAGTCACTAGTCGACGTCGCAGCAGCAGCAGCAGCAGCAGCAGCAGCAGCAGCAGCAGCAGCAGCAACAGCAGCAACAGCAGCAGCAGCAGTAGCAGTAGCAGCAGCAGTTGGAAAAAGTACGAGCCATACTGGCGGCTCGCACGATGAGCAAATCTTGACACGAGAGCGCAACCTGGGCAGTGGGTGAGAGCCGAAGGACGAAGGATTCGAGTGATGTGAGACCCTGCGGTGGCATCGGGCCACGAACTATTTAAGTGAAGCTTGCAATTTGCGTAGCGCATCGGCATTTTGTGCCGAAGTTGTTATTGTCCGAGTTGTTGTTGTTGCCTTCCTATTGCACGGCTGTACAATTGTTGGCTCAATGCACAAGCAGCAGCTGAAGCAGCCGCAGCAGCAGCCGCGGTGGCAGCAGCAAACGCAGCCCATGGTCGCATTTCTCCTGCTGCTGTTGCTGCTGAAGAGACGGGCAATGGAACGAGTGGTACATCGACGGTAACGGACTATTATGTAAAACGTGTGGAATTGAAACAATTGCCGTTACGTGTTTTGTGATCTGTTTAGGAATATGGGCGATTCGACGATGTGGGCCAATCTGTAAGGGAAATTACTTTCGATAATTTATTTTATATATTACGATTACTAAAAAGTGATCACAGAGTAATCTTTTCAATCTCTCAATTTCTCAATTGTTAATAAAAATATATGTAGTATCAGGAAAATCTCTTCCAAATGTTTGGACAAACTAGCCTGAGTTTCTCCGCACTTATAAGTAGCGGAGTCTGGTGTTTATATAGGTGGAAAGAACCCAATCTTAATTCTTTGCCTAGTTCCAGAATGTCTAATTTTATTTAAATATTTCCAAACTAGTTTTTTTATTTTAGAAAGAAAATTCCAAATTGTATATTTTGTTAGTTATAAAATGTATTGCAAATGAAAGTTGATTAAGATTCGGCCAAGTTCCCCTCCAAATCGAAATTTGCGCTTTAATTTTTATAACGCCATAATGCAGATTTGTAAATTTGTAGTCAATTTTGTAAACTTAACAGCGCCTTAACATTTCCTTTACAGCCTAGTGGCTACAGGGATGTAAACAAAGTGAAACATAATGGAATGTAACAAAGTTTCTCTCTCTCTGTCTCAGTTAGCTTATTGGTACATTCTCTCAGCTATGCAGGACGCATGCGTCGCAACAACAACAACAACAACATCAAAATCCCCGAAATTCCGACGCAGGCATCGGACAGAGCTCGTCGACACGAACATAGAGGCAACACCGGCAGAGGCAGCAGCAGCAGCAGCAGCAGCAGCGACTGCGGCAGAGGTAGAAAAAACTTGCACAGAGCCACACAAAACACAACTTGCTCCACATATTCTAGCCCTACTTACACAGCGACATACTCCCCCACACGCACGCAGACACACACACAGATACACACACACACACACACACAGAGACTGCTGACAGATATTTTACAGAGCGGCTCAGTCAATACGTTGGTTATTGGATGCTGCGCTGTTGCTGCCGCTGCTGATGTTGGCGTCGCTGCTTTTTGCTAGGCTTTTGCTGCTGCTATCAGCCAACTTTTTGGCCGCTGTGCAGATTTTCAAATGCTGCCGCTGATAACAGCAACAAAGTGGCAGCCAAAATACATTAAAAGCAGGAGAAGACGACCCAATTTTTTGTTGCTGCCAACGTCATCGGCCTCACGCACAGTCCCCAAGGGTCTCGGTAGTGGCCAAGTGTGGCGGTGTGGGTGCTCCCTGGCCAGGTGTTCGAAATGCCGACTCTAAGCTGCGTCTGGCGGCACATGAGAGCAGGCAGCGCCTTTAAATGACTTGGCTAAAATGGGGCGCCATTTAAATGAAGAGGGCAAATACATGCCTCGGGCTGCCGCATTCTTTTATTTTTATATTTTTTGTTTTTTTTTTTCTGTTTAATTCGTAAGTTTAACTTTGAATTTGGTTTGTGACGCCTTGCGGCCCGCCTCTCGACTTAATTAAATGTTGTTAGAAACGCTTTTCATTCAACTGCATAAATTACAAAGCAAAGTACCACTAAACAAGGGATACGGCCCGGACTCTGGCTGTGGGCCTACGCCACGCCCTGAGGCTACTAAATTATAAGGAAGGACTCGTTCTTTACACTTTATGCTAAATCGAATTAGTGTCTCGACTCTCGATTGTGTAGTCTTAGGTTGTGCTTTGTGTAAATATGCCAAATAAATGGCTGACAATTGGCATTGAGTACTTATGGAGAGCGACTTTTAAGAGTTTAAAGAACCTAGTTTTTATTTTAAATTCGATGAAATATCAGGGTATCCCGTTTCGTAAGAATGTATTAAATTCTTCAGGCACTCAACTGATCCCTTTTCGTTCTCAGAATTGATTGAATTCGATCTGATCTTGACTTTATTATTTGTTGTTTAATTTATGATCAAATTTGAGCAAAATGATTCGGCTAATGGTTTGAATGAGCATTTGGCATGTGCTTGCCGGTCATTTAAATGACAAACTTCATAACGTCTGCTCAGCAGTAGGAAACTTAATATGCAGGACAAATCGCGCTGCAGGATACAGAAAACCAATTGTGGTGACACCCCATGGTGAGAGTCCATTTTTATATAATAACCCAGTCCCATCCTTCAGTTGCCTTCGAGTTTCATTACTTTGAGGCGCATTAGTTTAAGGCGAAATTGTGGCAACATCAATTTGTTGTGCTAACATTTATTGTAATTTATGATTTCGTTTGGCAGCTGCATTGTGATTTATATTTGGTGGCCAAAAAGGATTCGGCTGCTTTGAAGTGCGGCATTGGCCCCAGGACCCTGGGCATTAACTCGCCTGGTAATGTCACACGGCAGGAAAAGTTTTGCAAGTTGCGCAAAGTTTTTTTGAGTTTTAACTTTTTTATTTTTTCAGCTTTTTCATCTGCTTGTTTCAGCTGCTTTAACTCGCATTTCAAAGTTTCTCTCAATACTGTTGCAAGCAATTCCTAAAAAATGGCATACAATCTGTCAGCGAAATGTTGCTTACCAAGTGGCAGTCGCACCCATCGAAGGGGCAGCTGCTCGAAAATCAATTGAAAATTTCCCTGGGTCTCAGGTGTTTATGGACGGGACAGACCAGAAAACTTTTTTATTACAAATCCCAGCGAAATATCGCCATTGCAGCAAATGTCAATCGTAAGCCCAACAAAGTAATGCCCCAAAATGAAGTTTTCTTATTCGACACTCAGTAACATTCAAAGTATGCGAAAAGGCTATACGTATTAAGCGGGAGAAAAGCAAGTGAACTAAATGTCAATTTTTTTTAATAGTTGGGGCTCTTCTAATATTGCTCTTTGAAAAATATACCATATAGACCCTGCTGCGTATACTATGAAATCATAAACAGGGTATCTTCTCGTTCAGTCTTCTATAACACCCCGACTTCAAGTCACTTTGCTTTGTTTGGCTTTGTTCGGTTCACAATTGGCAATTACATTGCTATTAGATTTGGCCTGAGCTACGCCCTATTTATAACGTCTAAACAAAATGCATATTTCATGTTCCATCATTTTGAAAAAAAAAACGTTTTTTCCGGCTTTCCATTAAAGCAGATAAAAAATTATAAAAGAAATATGTTGTCCCACCTTTTTGGGGGGCACGTGACTGACTGACAGCTGCTGACCAGAACAAGGCTCTGACGAATGCTGGACTGCAGAGGGTGGAGTGTTACGGGGAACGTGTCTCGTCCGGGCATCATGTTGCGGCCATGTTGTTGTTGCTGTCATTCCACGGAAAATGTCAAGCCAACAGCGCAAATTAGCCAAACGTTTTCGTTCATGGTATTTGTTGAGCAACGTGGCCAGGGCGGTGAAGCGCGTGAATTGTAAAACTTTATTTTGACAGCACTTGTCTTGGACACCTTATGCCTGACACGTGCCCCAATAAGTGGCACGGGATATTAAGGGGCGTGCAACACCTCTGTCTGGCCAAAAACTTTTTCTCAATGCCCTTTAAAAAATTGCCAGCAGTGTTTTTCTTCTGTTTGTATTTCTGCTTGTGATATTCTGTAAATTTATTGATTGTGGGTTGCGTCTCATTCGGCAAGCCATCTGCAATATATGTAAACCATCTATATAAAGCTGAATGAGGTGACATAATGGTTTGTTGTTCTACCGATCTGCTTAAAACTTGTGAGTTTCCGACTAGAGGATACCCTAAACTCTCTAACATAGCTCGCGAGATGGAGTTAACCAACGGACGGAGAATGCGTGCCGGTAGAAGAAGCAAATCTTAAATTACACAGCTGACGGTTGTTAATTAGGTAGAGAGTATCTCACAGTTGAGCACTTTCCACACTTTAATTATATCTTATATCTTTTTATATATATATAGCTTCCAGATCTTTTCTCAAATCGTCTGTTGCTAGTTCATAGGAGATTTGCGTGTCAAGTTGTTTCTTGCGTATCATTAATTTTCCAATTATTGGGTTGATATTCTCAGATGAAATGCCTAAAACTTGTTACTGCCATGGCTCATGGCTTAGTCTATTTGGCAAGTATTTAACTGCACACACAAAAACATAATTAATTAGATCTAAAAAGTACACAAAAACGATTTGCCGCTAAATCGTGAGGCTCCTCAACGAAGTGCCCTGTAATTACCTTTTGGTTGCTCCATGAAATCAGCAGAAAATCACAATTCGAGGAAATTAACTCATTTCCACATAAATTAGTTCCGAATGCCGCTCGATGCTGCAAAATATTATGCGTCGATTATGATTAACGATCATGGGCCGCAATTGGGGCGAGATAGGCTAACTACGGGGCATAAATAACTCAACGCATTGCAGTGAGTGTGCACAAAATGAGCCGCGCCCAGTTTTTGAGGGGCGGCGCATAAAAATCTACGAAAAATGACTGCTGTAAGAGATTTTATTCATACCCTATGTGTATGCCCAGAAGGGGCGTATAGCTTATACAAATGTGCAAAAGATTATACTATTTATAAAGACTTACAATTACTATCTTATATGATAATTATATACATATAACTATATACATATAACTATATATAAATATATAAATGTGTTAATTCCCGATCGGATTGTAGAAAAACCTTCTATTGCGCTTTTAACAATTTTCCGAAAACCCGTTCCAGAATGAAAGTACATCGGTTTTTTGTAGTTATATATAATTTTGAACCAGCCTTAACTATGCTCGTAAGATACAGGGTATTCAAAAAACGAAGACAACAATTCGGGCACAAACTTTTTTACTCACTTCTATATATTTTTTATAAATTTTTTTTATTTTTTCTGCACCGCCTAGAAATATTTATGAGCTGTGCACGCGACGTTCGCTGGCGGCCAATTTCTGAGGCCAAGCCAGGAATTCAGTGCGGGACGCGGCAATTACGCGAGCCTGGAAAAAATATTGCCAAAGTCATTGACTGGCCCAGGAATTTATGAATTATATAGAAAGCAGCAGGAGAATGAACATTGGCAAAAAGATGAAACAAGATGCTCTGGCCAGGGCGGCAAAAGGAATATCTTCTGGATATAAGTTATTTGCACGCATTGCGAAGTTTTTCACTTTTCACAATTTCATGAAAAATACATTAAAGTGAAACGATAAATCTGCTTACTTGTGGGCACGGCATTGGTAGGCAGTCATTAAAAATGAATTTGTGCCAAAGCTCAGCTAATGAATAAAGAAATTTCTTTCGATTCAAAAGCTAAGTATGTGTGTGAGTGTGTGTGCAGTGCTGGTGTGTATGGCATTCGTGTTTAGGTATGTGTGCTGAGGTCCTTTGCAATCAATCAGTTGCCCAATTCGGCCTCACTCTGACATTGCGCAATGACCGAGGAGTCAGCTCGTTCATCTGTTTGCTTGTTTGTTTGTTTGCCTTTGCTTTTCGTGCGTTGAAGGACATTTTCAAGGCACAAACGCCGGAATTATACATTTGACATATTAGTGCAGGCCGATGAAGAAATTGATTCTTGCCATTCAGTACGAACTCAACTCAAGTGTCCAAAAATGTCCAGACTCAAATATTGGGGGCTGAGCTTTTGTTTGCCTGTTAATAGAAAATTGAGTTATTGAGCATCGAAAGGTTAAAAAGGTTTTTGCCAGTTTCTGCTTCTCAAAAGTTTGTTTAGAAATATATTTTTTTTTTTGTTACCAAAGGGGTCTTAAATTTCAACATATTTTGTGTGTTAGCTCAAATATTTACATTGTTTAAACTCAAATTTAATGCTATCTACTTTTTAAACCAAACCATTTTCAAAGATCTTTGTTTAAATTCATTTGGGTGGTGCCTCACGCATTGCGGAAAGTTCATCCATCTTTGGTGGAACTGAGGGTCCAATATGGGTGAATTTGATTTTCAAACATCTTTCTGTATAACTAGTCGGTACTTTCCGGTCTCGCTCATCCAGTTTCCCGCTTGTATTTAAATCTATCTATTTACTATCTGCAACTGAACATTTAAAGCTGTATTTTGCATATATATTTGAAAGTAACCTTGAAGTCCTTCGAATAACGAACCAAAAGTTAACTTTCGCTTAATTGACCCTCCAAATTCATTTGTTTATGCAGGGCAAAAGTTTAATAATTTAACTATATGTTCAAAATGAAATTAAGTTTAACTTGGCACAAAAAAAGCACAAAACTACCCACGAGCATTGCATATTCCCGCTAGTTATAAATAATAAAGTTTCTTTCATGATTTGTAAATCAAAATGTTTCCAAAATACGGAATACAGCAACGTACTAAAGACGAAAAAGTGGCTCTTAGAATTTTCTAATAAATTAAATGTAATAGAGAAAATATATAAAAAATATTATAATATTTATTAATATATAATAAACCTTACGAAAGTGTGTATCTGCAGATCAATGTGAGTGTAACATTCAAGTTCAGATAAACATTGAATAGGGAGCACGCTGACAAGCTCAAAAGAGCTCAAACTCACAAATGGGCAGGCGAAGAGGTCGTCAATGTCAGGAAAGCATCTGCTTGGTTTATGAACATGTCCGCTTACAATGTTGTTTATATTTGTACTCGCTGTATGAACTTACCAAGACTCACAGAGACATATATGTATGGGAATGTACATACATATGTATATGGATGTAACTCGCGAGTAAGGCATCTAATGAAATATCCCAGGGGATACTTCGATTGGGCGGTCGTCCTGATGAGTTCTACACAAACATTTGAGCAGTGCTGTCAACAACATGACAGACCGAGAGGCAGATGGGTAGCAGGAGTGGGGAGGGGGGTGTGCAAGCCACAGGACACGCGACACGAGGCAGAACGACAGAAAGACAGATAGTTGACGTATTTTGTTTATGGGCCATGCCGCGCACATTGATGACAGTCAAAATCTATCAGGGAACAGAGAGAGAGAAAGAGAGGGGGGCAGGGCCTGTTAGCTGATGTGTTAGTTGAGCAGCACGTGATGTCATTAGCAACGGCAGACACAAACGCATTTGTCATAAAGCAACAAAATGATGCCCCAAAACTCGGACGGCGATGCAAATGAAAATGGAAGTCAGCGGGGCCGCAACCACAACGTGCGTCACGCACACCCGCCAATCATCGTCAGCGGCGCGGAGAGTCCGCTGGGCTGGGTGGGCTGGTGGCATTGATGGAGCATCAATTGCAGCGGAAGGTGGCATCACTTGATCTATGCCAATGCTGGTCGTTTATTGAAATTCCTTAATGAGCGGCAGCAGCAGTTGCGGTTGAGCTGCAATGCAATTTCCGCCTCGAGGTGGCAGTTGCAGTTGCAGTTGTTTGCTGTTGTTGTTCGTATTGCATTTGCCCGGGCAATTTGCGTGCAGTTCAATTAAAATGCGTGAATGCAGTGGCAAGGTCTGCGAGAAAAGAAAATGCTGAATTCTGCACGGTTTCGAATTGTAGGCGACATGCGGCTAACGCGTCGTATGCGCAATCAACAAAGTGACAAATTGACTTTTGCTCTGGCTGTTGTTGTTTGTCCGCCTGCCTCCCTGTCTGTCTATCTGTTGCGTCAACTGGCTGCTGTTGCCAATTACCGCTAATGTCGCACAGTTGCCGCATTCACATAAAATTAATGATAAGCGCGCTATAAAATAAGTTTTACTGCAGCAGCAGACGACGCGTCGTCGAGTCGTCGAGTCGTCGACTTGAAGCAACAGCTGAGCAGCGCGTTGCGGCATCCTGCAGCCATATCCTGGCAGCGAAAAGGTTATGTCACAATAAAATTAAATCCAACAAGCGTAAAGTAGGTGAAGTGCCTGCCTGCTGCCACTTTTTTGCTTCAGCAAATTGAAAACTTTTGGTCGGGGTTTACGACTTGAGCGCTACGAGCCATGACTTTAACTAATTGCCTGGCATCTAATTTGTTGCTAAGCGGCTTAGACACTGCCTAAAGGACCACTGTCCATCCCTTTGGCAGCTCTCCCTCTCTTTCTCCCTCTCTCTCTCTCTCTCTCTCTATCTTATTTTTATCAGTCGGCAGCACCCAACACATTAGCATATTTTAACTTTTATGCTCTGTGTAGTTGTTTATCTCGTGGAATAAGCTTGCGAAATGCCTGAATATAAAAGTCTTATATCAATCTTGCTACAAACTGAGTCTCCCGATTCCCGTTTCCCTTTTCCTTTTCCGTTGTCCTTGTCGCTGTCGTTGTCACTGCTGCTACGTCTTTTCGCCTTCTCGGCAAAAGTTTGAAGAGCCACCGAGAACTGAGGAACTGAGGAACTGGGGAACTGTTTGCAAGTCCAAGTCACCGGGCAACGCACCTTTGCTTGAGTCGAATTTTTTTTTTTTTTTGTCCCTTTTTTCCATGAATAAATTGCGCAGAATTTATGTGGAAAGTTTTGTGTGTGTCGCAGCATCAGCTCCATTCCCCAGCCCAAATGAAAGTGGCTAGCGGAGTTTAGATGAATCTGTTGCCTTAGTCTGATGAGTTATCTGCGCAAATGCAGCGGCGGTGAGTTGTGAGGGGCAGAGCACTTGCAAGTGCGGTAGGCGGCATTGCAGAATTTATAGCTGAAATGTTAATTGAGCATTGGGCGGAGTGCACATCCCAAAGTTGGGCTATTGCAGTTTCGCATCCAAAGTTTTTCAACTTTACACTTTGAGTGGAATGTGCGAGAGATGGATTTGAAATACGCCAAGAGTTTAGTTCCTTGCGTTCTTGCGGCAAAACAATGCACAATTTCACAATTTCATTTTTCTTCTGTTATGCACAAACAAACTCACAATTATTACTTGAAGCTCCCTAATGCATAATATATATTGTTTCTAGTTAGAATATACATATTCAATGAAAAAACTGTGCTCATATATTTATGACTTGCGGCTTTTAAATTAAATGTAGTTTTAGTTGAATTCTATTTTGTATGGTGAACATATTTGAAAGTTAGCATACAGGCAAAAATTACACTTTCGCTCACAAAGCCTTTTCACGAAAAGTGTGAGAGACACCTCTCAATCACAGAGATTTTGAAATGTAAGTTCGAAGCCAGACAATGGGAACCTACGTCCATAACGTTGATTGGACTTTTCACAACTTAATGTCCAACCACAATTAAGGTAAACGCAGACAAAAATGTCAGCCTCTATCTATTACACTTTGAACCATGCGGTGATGATATATCCGTGAGTGTGTCAAAACTCTTACATATATAGATTGTTGGGCTAACTTTAATCGCCATGCTCATGACATTTTGGGCTCATTCTGGCTAAAACTTGGCTTTTATCAAAAAGTAAGCTCAATTTAGATTACAGTTATTATATTAAACAATTTGTATGTGCTCTATTAGTGTTGTATTTCATAAGTTTAAAAGCAGAGTCTAGCAACCTCTATGGGGAGTTGCGTTCGAAGTGCTACATTTCAGGCCTAAGATCCCTTATCTCCAGTTATTAATGCGCCTGATGTTGTTGTTGTTGTTGTTGTGGTTGTTGTGGTTGTTGTTTAGTGTCGCCAGCGTTTGCCAGCCAAGCGCGGTGAGGATTAAGATTACGCCGTGCCATGCCGTGCCGTGCCTAAAAGGAAGGAAAGCATGGAACGTTGCCTGCCCATTCAGTGCGAGTCAAGCGCTGACACATGGGTGCTTTATTCCGACTATCCAAGGCAAAGGCCCACGCCCACAAAATGGTAACCACGAGCCAAGAGCAAGTCACATTTTTGCCATGCTACTCGACATTGTCGTAGCCCGTCGTCTGTGACGTTGACGACGACGATGGCGGCGCACTGTGGTTGCTACGTAATATTGCTGAAAAACCGCAGAGAGACGCACACACGTTGCGTATACGTAATATTTTAGAATTTGCTCTCAGCCAAGAACGCCACACGCTCGCTGCCGCTGTTGCTGCCGCTGTCTCTGATTGTGGCGTCGACTCCGTCGTCGTTTCGTTGGCCCGGCTTCCTTCTGCGTGCCTCTGCGTGTGTGGTCTACCATTATCTGTCTGGGAAGCCATTAATTTTTCAAGATTGATCCGGTATGCAAATTACTTACACAGAATGTGCACGAGCGCCAGCAGCGCTTCCTTCACTGCTTCGCTCTGCTGTCTATTGTGTGCTCTATGCGTGTATCTACGGCTTTGCCTGAGTGTGCGTGGCTATTAGGGTGCGTGTATAAGTGTGTGTCTGTGTGTGTGAATTGAGCACCAAATGTAGCAGCTAAAAATGTTCTTCTTTTTATTTTATTTATTCATTTCTTGTTGCTGCTGTATCTAATTATTTGGGCGTGGCATTTAAGGCAGCACACAATTTAACACGAAACTAGCTGTGATTTAGCGCCCGGGATAATTACCACCGCATTGTCATTAAGTTCGTGTCCATAAATTGTTGAAATTGCCCCAGTTTTAATTGCGTTCCAATGCACTTTTTGCAGCCGCAGCAGACGCACTTCATGCACCAATTTGCTGCGTGAATTGGCTCTCGCCAAGTGCCATGGACATTAGCATGAAGGGCACTCGATTGCATTTAATTCAATAAAAAAAAATGGTGTATTTGTATTATTGGAATTTAAGCTTTGGATTGCAAAGCAGATATTTTTTTTTCTCTTACTTAAAGTCAATTATATGTTGTTCATACCTATTCGCCTGCATATTCATAGATAGCTTGGAGCTTCATTTATTGTATTAATTTAATCCTAGGAGCATACTTGCTAACGCCTTACTCCAAATCAACACTAGATTCTTCTTCATCTCTATCTATCCTGTTCTGACACTTATTGCTGACCCACTACTTATAATACAAAATACAAATACAAATTATAATCTACAGACGTAAAGCTTGCGGTCTCACTGAGGTCTTGCTAAAGCTGAAAGTCCCCGTTGAGTACATTTTAAAGATGTGTGCCATCTGTAAATGGGTTAAAGCATTATCTGCCTCTGGCAGAGAAGAAGAAACTCTTAGGCATAAGTAGACACGCACAACAACACTCCCCTGAGCAGCTTTTGTCAGTATGTTTAATATGTGAGCGTGCCTCCAAAGATCACTTTACGGATGGGCAATGTTAAACAAACAGTCTGTGGCAATGCTGTTGAATGATAATGATGGCGATTATGATGAGGGTACTGTTTGCTTACAGGGACAAACAGGCATCATAGGCACACGTTTCATAGAGACACACTACCACCACAAAACACACATACACACACACCGGCACACAAATTCGTATAAACAAAACGCGAAACTAGCAGCCGCAGTTCTCGTTAACACATCGTGATACAATCAAAGCGAAACAAAAGCCAACCAAAACACAACAAACAGAACAGAAACAGGAACATTATCAACGGCAACATGGTCAGAACAAAGGGAGGTTCGAGGTCTCAGGTGCGGGCATTTAGACCAAGGATATTTTTGTGTACTAGCGCAGGAAGCGGCGAGCCCCCATGCGTTTATCCAGCGGAGCTTTGCATAAATCAACGTTGCACAACAAATTTTTCTAAAAGCGAACCCAAGCGTTAAATTGGCGTGTATATGTGTGTGTTTCGCTGGAAATTATCTAAGACGCCCAACGTAAAATTCCAAACAAATTGAACTCAAACAGCGCATGCAGCAAACGGCGAGTGGCATGTGGCAAGCGGCAGCCGCGTACAAAAACAAAAATACAAAATAATACTGTAAAGCAAATAAAACACGTCGACGGTCATTTTATTGGCTCATACACACACACACACGGGCTTTAAATGAGTTACATGTTTAACATAAAATTAGCAAATAAATTAAGCGCATGCAAAAGGCGGTTACTGCTCGCATTTACTAAGTCCAGGCGGCGTGTCATTTGGACTTTCAAGAACATTGAATTAATTTAAAATTTTGAACTGGCTTAGCTGAAACTTTAGCTGATTACCATACATTATTTTTATAATTTTGTGAGTCATATAACACGAATCCACTTTGTTTTCCATTGTAAGGAAAATAATCGAAAATTATCGCCGTTGCCCAGTTTAAAGACAAAAATTTAAATGATACTCAGAAGGGAATTGAAACATTTATAAGATTATGGACACAAATATATTAAAAGCAATTTAGTAATCAGAGCTCTAAAATGTATGCAATAGCTTTTTACAGCTAATATGCTGTTGCTGTAGCTTAGCAACTTATATCAACGGAGGATCGGAGGCTCATCAAAAATGAGTAAATTATGCATTTGATTGGAATCGAAAAACAAAAGCTATACTTTGTTTCCATGTATAAAACTGTTTGCCTTCTTTGATTGCCTGATTTATTAACGAACATCCCGAACCCTAAGAAACAAGAAGCGATATTTCCTCAGCTTAGAATACAAAAGATATCGCCATGGAAAGACTCTTCTGACAGAGTATTGCTCAGTTCGATTTATGCATTGATAAAGTTTTCACATGTTCTAATTTTCATATGCAATGTGGCCAAACTTGACATGCTCATTAATCGTTATCTATTCGAAAGGCAGTCAGTCAGTCATAAGTACTTAAGATAAAAATAAATGTTGCCAATGAGTACTTAAGGCGCATGTTTCAGTTGTACTTAACACAGATAATGAAATTCAAAGGTTAAATCAATGGAATCATCAATCATTTCGCAGGATATTAACAAAGTTTATAGAACAATTCGCGTCCGACATCTTGGCGGTTGTGTGTGCTTTTCTATTCGCCGGATTCAATGTTATGTGCGAGCGTATTTGTATATTCATTTGTGTGTTCCATTTAATATTTCAGCCGCAAGACAATTGCTCTTAATAATGTTGGATAGGCGCGTGTTATGAGTGCCGGATAGGAAATGCCGCAGAATTTTAATTTATGTATATTCGCCTACTCACGCACACACACACACACACACATACAGAACCCACTTGTGTGTGCTGCGAGTTTTTCATCGACATTTAATTGAAAATAACTCAAGCGTGTCAGCAACGCGCGCGGTTAATGAGCGAGAAACTCGCATGTCTGTCGCGACAGCCACTGCCACACACACTCTCTCTCTCTCTGTCTCTCTCTCGCTGTCTCTGTTTTTATCTCTTTCACTTAGTGTTCATCTTGCTTTAACTCTCACTGTGCGTATGCCACATGTCTGGCGACCGAGCGCTTTTTGCCAGCACGTGAATGACATCAATGACAGTGAAAAGGCGTTTTTCTGCACTTAATGAGCACGACGCAGGGTGGACCAAGGCGGCGCCAGGGGCTGAGTAACGACATATACAAACGCTCTCCCTCTCTAGCAAAAGCTAAGCAAGTTTTTTGGTTTTTTCCCCTATTTATTTATGTTTTTTTTTTTTTTTTTTTTTTTTGGCTTTTTATCTGTGCTATCTCTGCTGGCTGCGTGTGACAAGTTTATTTATGTGTCTGAAAAGCAACCAAATGAAAAAGTAGCGGAAGAAGAAGTAGCTGCAAAAACTTAAAGACGTCACCCGACACAATTTTTTGTCTGTCATTCTGTGATCTGCGCATAAAGTTGCGCGGGCAAGCCAAACGAAATGCATGTAACATAATTTGGCTTAAGTATTGCGCCCATATCAGGTCACTTTCGAAATAAACATTCCAGCCAAGTCCAGATAAGCTGGTTGTCAGTATTTAATGGAAAACTACAAGTGAAACTCGAAGCGCAGCTTTTATTAATTGAGTCAAAATTATAATAGCAGCTTAAGTTCTTAGCTCTACCTATCTAAGTCTTTTAGACTCCGAGATATGCTCATAAAACAGCATTTCGATATCGATTATAGGTGTATAATTGGAAAAGTGGCAAGATACCGATTACTTAAATTAAATTCCTATTACTTCTTTCGCAAAGTCAGGCAGACAGACGGACATGGTTAGATAGATTCGGCTGAGAACTTAGATGAAAATTGACCCAACACTATTATACTCCATTTACCAATTTTCAATAGCTTCCGGGTATAAAGTATATAAAATAGAAATTGCTGTAGTTATAGCCGCAAGACCAAATGTGAATGCATTTGTTTGGCCTAAAGTGCAAAACAATAGCTTAACAACTTAGAAGCCAGAGGAACGCATGTCACGACCTCACATGCGCCCATGGATAATATGGGCAATGTGACTTGCTTGCACTAGAACAATATTAAACTTTGGTTATTTATATTAAAATATTGCTAATGATGTGGTTGTTTACATTTGGTGTGAGTTTTTTGTTAAATTTTATGAACACAGTGGCTTAGTTCTTGCCAAGCTGTTGCCTGCAATACCATAAAAACAACCGACTACCGAAAACCAAAAAACTACCATATACAGCGGAGGGGGGCATAAACCATGTGTAGCCTCTCATTTCTTTTGCTTACTCGTTTGACCTTTTTGTTGGATTGTTTTGTGCATGTGTTCGCAATATCCTGGCTAAGAACGAGTGACCACAAAAAAGGCAGAAGCCAAAATAAAAAGCAATAGAAAGCACAAACGAGCTGCAAATAAAAACCAACCCAAGCAATCAACAAATACATTTCCACAGCACCTTATAAAAGTATTTGAACCTTATGCTGACCAATTTTATCGCATTTGACACACAAACACACACACATACACATACACACTTATTGGCATTGATTTTGGCTTTTATTAGCTTGAGCAGCCGCAGCGCAGAAGTTGCCAAGTCGCACTCGACTTGACTCCATCGTTGCCTGCCTTGTCCCCCAATCCCCACAGCTGGCACAGCCCCCACTTCAGCTTCAATTGCCCTAATCCATTGCAAAGGCGGCGTGGGATCACGTACAGCATGCACAGCGAGTATATCTTTTTAAAAAATTGTTAAAGTTTTGCTTCACTTGTGCTGATCCAATGCTACTCCTTTGCCCCCCAATCAATCCACTTTTTATATACATACATGGATATGTATGTATTTTTTTTTATTATTGAATTCGAGTTCAATTTGTTTTTATTGATTTGCCATTTTGCACTAGCCCCAGAGATGTGACGGAAATTGTCAATGTTTTACAATAGTTGCAGCCACCACTCGTTACCACTACCCCTTTTCAACCGTTAGCCCCTACCCTTGCCATTCGACATCATCATGGCTTTTTGAGTTTTATGTGCACTTGATAAAATTCAATAGTTAAACCCCTGCCGTACCCGCCGTCCGAGGGGTCTGAGGTCTGGGATCTGTTGTTTTTCGCGCCCTTTGCCTTTCTGGGCTGCCTTTAGTTTTATGTGATATTAAAATTGATAGCAAATCGCTGCTGCTGCAACGCAGTTCAAGTGCGCGTTGCTTGTTGAGCGGCCATGAAAGACAGGGAGAGGGAGAGTGAGAGAGAGAGACGAAGAGAGATAGAGGGAGAAGCGGAGGCATTGGAGGTAACAGCTTTGACTTTTATGGCGCTCAGCAAGTCCTGGCGCTTTGGTAAATTGATTTTCATGCGATTTTCAATAAAGCCAATTCCATATTGCGCATACGCACTGTGTGCCATGGCATGCTTTATGCTTTGCTTACATTGCTTGAGCATTTTTATAAATACAAATTCAAAAGAATAACTTAAGTACAAATTCATGCGACCGACCGTATAGTTGTTATGAAATAGCTTCGAAATGGAAAAATAACAGAGCCAAGCCTAAGCCAGCATAAAGATTTCAACTGTAACAGTTTTATAATAAGTGGTCAAGAATGATGAATAATAAAAGGACAAACTCCAAGAGCGTCATCTTTTTCTATGTGACCATTAGTAATACGAATAAGACTGAATAAGCGTGTAGAAACCTTAGATCGCAGTAGAAATAGTCATTTGTAGTATTTGCACGTTATTGACAAGAAGAAATGTCTGCAGAGCATGTAATCATCCATCATTAAACAAGAGGCATTATCGCGAATAAAAACTATTCAAAATGTATAATTTGAAAATTGATTTAATTAAACTATCAAAGTGTACTCACAAGCCGCATGTATGTACATTTTTGATAAGTCTATTTATTACTTAATCTCAATAAGCTTGAGCTTCTGAATACCTGCATGTTATATTAGCTTATTGCAACTGCATAAACTAATTTTGCATAAATTTATTTGAAATGTAAAGGTTTTGGCATTTACATTTTATTAAACATTTAGGCTTGGCTGTTTCTAAAATTTTGCCTGCGACTGACAGAAATATTTAACGGCCATTGAAATGTTGACCAGTAAAATATCACTGTTTTGTTCTTGTTTATTGTCAACTCTAAGCTTGGACAGAGCGTGGTGTCGCAGCACTGGCCGCGCAACAACAACCAGCAACAAATGGAGCAAAAACAAAAAAAGAAAAACACAAAACAACGAGAGCAGGAGCTGTACAAGTCACACATTCGACTAATGCAATAAAACGCAGACAATGTGTGAAGTTGAGCGTTCGAATTTCCGAGTGCATTTCCATTTTTGCGCAGCGCATTGATGCACAACTGCAGACTGATGGAGGGGGACTGGGGTGAGAAACAAAGAAAGCCCGCGCGCGCACACACACACACACACACATAGAAAAGCCAACCTCGACAAACGCGCATGTGGGCGGCGCAACGTGGGCGTGGCTGCGTGTATAATTTGCGATTTATGAGCGAAACGTTGACAGCAGCGGGCGGCGGGCGAGGAGTGGAGAGGAGGAGAGGCAGGGCATTCAACGAGCAAGTATAACACGTGCTGTGCATCGTCTAATGCGACGGGCAAACACCTACGCATACATAGACTCACACACACACACACACACACACACACGCACGCACCGACGACCCACACGCAGTTAAGCATAGAACGGAAGTTGCACAATGTGTCAAATGTCATATATGTGTCGCGTTAATAAATTCACTCAAATGTTTCAATGTGCCCGCTGGCATAATAAAATATGCCCCGGCACAGACAAACAGCAAATCTATAGCGCCTCCAGGATATATATCCCTTCCATTCCCCCTCCGTCAATTGTCATTGACAAATACAATCCTATTGGGGCAGAATGAGTCTGGAATTACCAACAAATTTTGCTGGAATTTCATTGCAGCTATTGTTTCGCATCTCGCACGAAGTTAAAGCAGAAATTGGTAATGAAAGATTCGCCTAATTGTTTGAGCATAATCAAAAAATTATGTATATTAAGAGCTAAGCCCTTCGTGCTAAAGAAATATAGTAGTAGTATATGCGTCAGGACTATTATGCAATTCAAATATTTTACGTTTTATCAAACCCATCCGTATTAAGAAACGACATTATGCAGGATGTCAGATGTTCTGCGTTTGTTTCCTAGTTGGACGGGCTAAGACCCGTCTTACTGCTCTTGGTACATTTACGAAAACCCGCAATGCATACTCTTTTCTACTTTGTAAACAGGGTATAAAAAAAAAAAAAATTAAGAGAAGCAGTCAATTGAAAAACTGAAACCATTTTGGAACTATAAAGCCTATTAAGTACACTTTGTGCGCTCGAACGATGCCGTAAATTACGGACTGTCAAGACCCATATATTTAAATAGACAAAAAAGTGAGGCCATTATAAAACGTATTAAGCAGCCTTGGAGTAAGGTTAAGGAAAAAACTGCAGCACGGTATGGAACTTGAGTATACAAAACACATTTAGATACGTATATGAGTATTTTGGGACGGCCAAATGAACTGCAAATAATGCAGAAGGCGGCATATAAATAGTCGCCCCAAATGTGCCTGTGCCCAGTAAAGAGATATATACATGAATTTGTCATTGAACTCTCCTGCAAGAACAGGACACAAAGCTCCTGCCCCGCGCTTCCCCATTTAAAATCTATTTAATTGCAAAATCACAGCCAAAAGTTGAATGTTTTTTTCTTTTTTATATCAATTGAAAATGCCTAAATTGGGTATAATGGTTTTGTGGAAATTTATGCTACAGGCATAATAAATCACCGACCACCTAAAGTATATATTCGCTCAGTCGGCATCAATGCTCGAGCCGATCAATATTTCGTTCCAATTAATCTGTAGTTGATATATCGAAATCTTATATTTTTTAAGAGCTAATGTCAAATGAATTTGAATTCTCGAATTGAAATATGGCGTCTAGATGTGAGATGATTGTAGTTAGATTATTTTATAAATGTTAATTAATGCTAGCCTTGCGAAAGCAGGCGAGTAGCATGAGTTGCTTTAGGGTATCTCCTAGTCGGACAATACAAAGATGAGCAGTCTTACTTGTTATTAAAGAGTTGTTCGTTTTGGTGCGGGTTTGTTTGTCCTTTGCCTGATTTCTTGGCTTCAGAGCATTGAGGCGCCTTGCCAAGTAGCAAACGAGCTAAACCTGAGCCGGATGAGCCAATGGCAATGGCCAAAAAGCTTGCCAGCATCATCGTCAGTGCCATCACCAGCGGCTGCAGGCTCCCAAAAAGCTTGGCACCGGCCAAGAAAACGGGCCGTCGTGATATTTTAGCCACGTTTGTCGTACAACAAAACTGCATAAATTTAATGCGCATTTTGGCAAACGATGCGACAACTTGGCTTCACGTGCCAATGGCCCCAAATACCAGCGCCAAGTCCTGGCCAGGCCAACGACGCGACGCATCGTTCGAGTTGAGCAAACGAACGCGATTTGGACTTGCACATGCTGCAGGTGGGGGGGCAGTTCCTGGACCTCTGCCCAGGCTTCCTCCATGAAATTCTATGCATTTCCGTGTTGGCATTTGTCGCTGCTTCATTGTAAGCACTGCAGCGGGTGTCGCACAGTGGGGCATGACCGCATAAAGTCTTAAAGTCTGTTTCTTTAGGATATTTACAAAAGGAAAAATCACATTTGTCAAATAATTAAAATCGACTACCTTTGAAATTAATTAAATTAATTGCAAAGATTATTTGATTGAAACTGTTTAAATTTTCACTTGTGACAAATGAGCTAAATATAGTTACCTTGGGCTTCCTTGTCAAATCCTGAAACATTCGGATTTTATTCAATTTTCATCGAAAAGAAAAAACAATTTAAAGTCTGAATAACCCAACCCAACTAATTAACGGTTGAACGTAAGACTTGTTGAGGATGTGCCACATCATTTTGCTGATGCAGCCGATCGCATATTGGGGATCCCGCACTTATTTGGAATATGAGAGCATCGACGATTGCATGGAATCCGTGTGCCGCATCTTTGAGGGTTATATGAGATGTCAGCATCTGAATGTGGACTCCACAACTACATTTTAGAGCTGTTCAATTTTCTCGATGGCCTGCAGGATATTACATGCATTGTATACCAGGAGGATAGCCAGAGCTATGCACCGCACAACAAGGTTTGGATCAAGGAGCAGCTTTTTGTGCGACTGGATATCAATGAATACGATTATAACTAAGCTTTAGCTGAAGATAAAACATCACACTTTATGAGAAGAAATACAATTATTTTTGCAACACACATCTAGAACTGATTTGAACCACTGCACTAACCGAAGGCCTATGCGGACCACAGCTTGCCCCACACTCTTGTGCTGGGTATGCATTATAATTTGAGTGGCATGTTGAGAGTGGCTTTTGTTTTGCTTTTAATTAGATTTACATTGGCCACTTTTCAGTTGTGGCAGTTTACCACACTCTAGCTCTCTGTCCGGCCAACGTGGCACGTTCATTTCCTCTCACTCGCGCACATCACGCTGCAGCAAACAAACAGTGCCTCTTGTTTATTTTGGCGCCTTGCGCATTCACTGCCCCCAACGGCCCGTTGCACATAGACAACAGTTACTGCCCTCTGTTCCCTTGCCACACCTACTCCGCGCTGATTGCCTGCTTTTCTGCTTTTTTTTTCTGCTTTGCTGAGTTATTTTCAACAGCTTCACTTTTTGCACTTCCGCTTTGTATGTCACTAATTGCTTTTGTGTTT
>NW_027212816.1:0-40638 GCF_030788295.1 Drosophila virilis
TTTCCTACGATCGTCGCAATCGCGTGGCGCATTGGGTATGCGAGCACTTGCAGAAGTCAGATCTACAGGGTACGCGGCACGTTATCCGCGCTCGCGCCGCCTATCGGCCAGATCTGAGTGTGCCCTCGACTTTTCGATCGACGCTCGCCGACTATAGACACTCTGGCTTTGATCGTGGTCATCTGGCAGCCGCTGGAAATCATCGTGGCCAACAAATAGATTGCAACGAAACCTTCTTCCTGACCAACATAGCGCCGCAGATAGGCCAGGGCTTCAATAGCGGTGCCTGGGAACAAGCTGGAGATCTATGTAAGGGAACTAGCCCAACATTTGGGTCAGTATATGTGTGCACGGGCCCTCTGTTCAAGCCCCGACCACAGGGCAATGACAAATGGAGTGTGCAATACCAGATGATCGGCTCCAGTATGGTGGCGGTACCTACTCACTTTTTCAAGGTGATCATGGTGGAGTCCAAACTGCCGTTGGGCAAGCCCTATATGGGAGGCTTATGTGCTTCCAAATACACCCATACCAGAGGAACTAACGATCCGCGAGTTTCTTTGCGATATACGGGAGATCGAGCACCTTGCAGGACTTAATTTCTTTCAGGGCATACGTAGAAGCGCAATATTCGGCAGCAACTATCCAAGCCAGTCGCAAGTGTTTCGAGACTTTGCTTAATTAGCTGGCTCAATCTCGAGGTTTGAAAATAAAATTAAGTTCCTGTAACAGAAGTTTGCTATCATTTGTTAATAAAGCTAATTTACTTTACACAATAAACTGTTGAACTTTGGTAAATTTCGGTCTTGGTGTCAAGCTAACCTGTTAGATCTAAACTGTGTCAAGTTGAAGGCAATGACTTTCTTCCTAGACAGCTTACTGCTCGAGCGTGTCAACAATACCTAAATAATTTATGTTCATTCTTGATCATAAACTTAAATTCGAAATAAGATCAGAATGGGATTGGGCTTCATCAAGCGATGGTCATTGATGCAGATTGACGATTCTTACACGACAAGGATCCTTTTTATATCTCTGCTTAAACCTATTCTTGAGCTTGCCTCATGCGTCCATTCACAAGCAATTCCTGTTGTGTGCCATTCTTGGTTTAAATTGAGTTCCTAGTATATAATTATTTGCAACCAGGAGATGCCCAGAGATGGACATAGTCATAGTTACAAATAAAGAACTTTACTACCCCGTAGACATCTGATCTACAAATATAATTTTTTTTTTTTGGCAACTAGCAATATTTTCAGACAGTAGCTCATTTTTAAAAACTTGTTCTTTCGTTTGTAGAGAAAATCTGAAAAAGGATTAACACAAAAAAATTAAAAGTAACTAGGCGGCATTAATATATATATATATATATATAGATAGTTTTTTTAAAAATTGCGACGCATCACAATGTCGGCCACAGAGGCCGGCGCCCAACAATGTGCGCTCTACGCGCTGGCGGGCTTGACGGGATTTGTATTCGGTGCCTACTTCCAACAAGAAAGTGCAATTCGTCACCTGTTTGGCATGATAAGGAGAGACCCATATGTGTTTCAATATCGCCGTAAGCTGTACCCACTCGTAAGTATATGGTGAAAGTTGGAACATTTACCAACTGCCTCACTCGGCGTTCAGCTGTCTACATTTAGGACGGATCATGAGGCGAGGCTGTGGAATCTGTCGCCGACCCTGGCGGACAGAATACGCCACCGTTTGTTCTTTTCACTATTCGATATAATTGGCAATATATTTTTTGACAAGAGGCCCATGTCGTGTACGCCAGATTTGTTGGATCTGGTCAAGTTTGGTCTACCTAGCATAGAGAATCTGTATGTGCACAAGGACTACGTTGTATCGCAGGACTTGAGCACCAATTCCCCAAAATGGATGTGCGAGCATCTGAAAGGCAACTATAAGAAGCTTACCACCGAGCGGACGGCGATGCACTGCATCTTCGCTACAATGATGTATTTGTTCTGAGCTGTGGCGGCACGCGAGTTTGGTAAGGCCTTCAAGCGTGAAATTTGGCGTAAGCTGGAACAGCATGTGTCCCAAATGACGGAAAAATTCGGCTCGGTGTATGTGTACACAGGTCCCATGTATTTGCCATCTTGCCGCCCTACCGAGGATTGGACTTTAGAATATCAAATTGTTGATTGGATTCCGCTCCCAATGCCATCTCACTATTTCAAGGTGCTCATCATTGATCCACAGCTGCCGGAATATACTCCCTATATGGAAGGCTACATAATAGACAATAAACAAAATGCTTCAAGCAGCAGCACCGAATTGAACGGATTATCTGTGCGACATTGCCGAGATTGAGCGGCATACTGGGCTTCGCTTTTTCGAGGGCGTTCAGTCAACTGTGCGTTCGAGAAAAAGAAATACAGAATCGATTCTCAGAGTTATCAACATCCTCGTCAGCCTTTTCGCCCAATACGTGAACCTTCCATTCCTATTGTCCAACCTTAAATAAAAATAACGATGCAATTTACGTTGTAATTTTAACTATTAGTTTCTGACCTTCATACCTTTTGGATACAGTATTTTTGCAATTTGTGTCCATTTACGATCACTTCTCCGCCACATTCATTCCCTATCAATTTATTACGGAGCATATGAGACATGAAGAGTTTAAATGTAACGGCCACAATAAATATGTTGCAATAACAGTGCACTGTTAACACATGATATGTTGCCGGGATACGATATTTTTAGAGATTGGCTATCGATACTAGTTTTAATTTTTAGCTGACTTCGTTTTAATGTGACGGATGAGTGTTTTTTATCTATGACAGTTTCTGTGATCTGACTTTAAGGTAACATATATAAGAGCGTTAGGTTCATAATGAGTATATATAATAAAAATACGTAGCATCTAATTGTTTAATCAACACACTCTTCAATACGATTGTATTTCTATCAGTTGCAGCATTTGATTTTCGAAAAAAACTATCGCCAAACATATCGAAATCAACAACACTGCTCATTGCTTGACTGTTATCGATATAAGTCGCACAGGCGACAACTTTACGTGGCAAACTGTCAAATGCAGCCATAGGCAGCAGAAAAAAAATCGAATTAGCGAACTGACGTGGAAGTTCGTTTTGCTTGGAATTTGTGTTAAAAAACTGCGTTACCTGTGCATCCATTCCCAGCGAAAGCTGCAAATAATTGCACAACAGCCGCTAGCCAACGCATCTAAGCCGAATTTCGACTCAGCAAGGTCTGAAATCGTTTGAATTCGTGGGAACGGTAACGCGAACTTTGAGCTGCAATTTGTGTTTTGTGTGTGAAAGTTGCTGCTTGATTTTTATGTGCTTATTTTGAGACGCTGCTCGCAGGCCACTTTAAGCTATGAATCCGAATATGTATGGCCCACCGCCTACACAATTCCAACCACAATATGCAGCTCCGCCGCCGATTAGTGGCACACGGCCACCGACGGTTGGCCACAACAACAACAGCAGCAGCAGCAGCCGCCGCCGCCGCCAGCGCAACAGCAGCACCCACAGCAACAGCAGCAACAGCAGCAACAACAGCAGCCTCAGCAACAACAACAACAACAGCAGCCTCAGCAAACAACAACAATATGGCGCTGCGGTGACGTCCGCTCAGCAGCCCTATGTGAATGGCAACTACCAGCAGGTGAGCTTCTGAGTCTGATTTTTAAGCACAACGGAGAACATGTTATAGCATCCCAATTTCGAATCGCTTCGTTGCTGCCACAAAGAGTAATCAACTTTGTGTGTCGATGATAGTATTACTTTTAAGTCGTGCTTGAGCCTCATGCTGTAAAGAGGTCAGCAAACGTTTCATAATGGAAAGCTGCCTGATAAGAGTCCACACATAATTGAATCGATTTGAACTGTATTGCATGTACTTATGAATAACTCTATCTCCCTCTTTTTTTTTTTTTTGTCTCTGTCGCTGCCTACACACAGTTGGCCACGTCGATGAGCGGCTTGAGTGTGAGTGGTAATCCTCTGAGCCTGCACAGCCGTCGCTTCCTATGCCCTCGGTTGGAGTTGGAGCTGCTGCACCGCCGGGCTCATACAATCAGTTTAACTCGAACGCGCCGCCAACGTCGCAGCCATTGCCTCCGGCCGGATCAGGCTTAAGCTTCAACAATAACAACAATGCATACGCGGCAGCCTATGCAAATGGCTCAACAGTTCCATCTCCGGCACCTCCCGTGTCTGCAGCTGGAGGAGCAGCAGCGCCACCGCCGTCGCTGTATCCACCCACATCAGCGGCGCCTACTTCTGTTCCGCCTGCATTGGCACCTGCACCTATGCCGCAAAGTGTGCCCAGCGGCATCAACCAGATGACACTCAACAAGCGCCAATTTGGCGGGTTTGCCACACATGCCACCACCAAAACCAGCTGGACAACAGCTGCCACCAACATCCATCGCCGCTGCGCAGCCGCCACCACCAACAGCTCAGCCAGCTTATCCACGACCTGGTCAACCGCTGCAGCCACCCGGCAGCGCTGCTCCAGGCACGTTCGCGCAATCTGGCATGCCACCTCAGCCGGCCGCGGCTGGTGGCCCATATGGAGTACCACCGCCTGGAAACTATCCAGGCGGCTATGCCGGGCAACCAAATGCTGCATTCCAAGGCGCACCACCGCTACCAGGTCAGCAGCCAGCGCCGCCACAGCCTCAACAATTTGGCGCAGCTCCGCCTCCAGCAGTCGGCTTTCCGCCACAACCAGGGCAACAGTTGCAACAGCCGTCCATGCCTGGCTATCCGCCACAGCCAATGCCCGGATATCCACCCCAGCCTGGACAACAGCCACAACAGCCAATGCCCGGCTATCCGCCCCAGCCTGGCACCTATCCGGGACAACCAGGACCCGGTCGTCCTGGCTACAATGTAAGTACCTGTAAACAGTAGAAGGAAATGATAACTTGATCATATGCTATTGCCGCAATAACATTTTCTGCTCTTACTAGCAGCCACCCATGCCGGGCGCTGGCAATATGTACCAACAGGCACCGCCGCGTCGCCTAGATCCCGATCAAATGCCAAATCCCATACAGGTGATGATTGAAAATCAGCAAGCCGCTGGAGGTCCATTTGTGACCAATCAGGCTGGCCTATTGCCGCCGCTGGTGACCACGAAGTTTGTCGTCCACGATCAGGGCAATTCCTCGCCGCGCTTTATACGCTCCTCTCTCTACTGTATACCCAATACGGGCGATCTGCTCAAGACGACGGCACTGCCACTAACGCTCAACATTTTCACCGCTGGCGCGCATTGGCCAGGGTGAAATGGAGCCGCCAATAGTGAATTTTGGTGACATGGGTCCCATACGGTGCAATCGTTGCAAGGCCTACATGTCGCCCAATATGCAATTCGTGGATGCAGGTCGACGTTTCCAGTGCCTCATGTGCAAGGTCACAACGGAAGGTAAAGATTGGAAACACCAGTTATAAAATTTCATTTTAATTATTTTTCCCATAGTGCATCCGGACTACTATCAGCACTTGGACCACACCGGGCAGCGAGTGGATAAGCATGAGCGACCGGAGCTGCTTCTGGGTACTTACGAGTTTCTAGCTACCAAGGATTACTGTCGCGTAAGTTTAACGAACTCGTTTATTCCCAGCTGTTATCTTAATTGCTTTTTATTCTATAGAACAATACGGCTCCTGAGGTGCCGGCGTTTATTTTCATCATAGACGTCTCGTACAATACGATCAAATCTGGCTTAGTGCATTTGCTTTGCTCGCAAATAAAGCACATACTCAAACATTTGCCTGTGGACCAGGGTCAGGACAAGTCGAAGGTGCGCGTCGGCTTCATAACCTACAACAGCACTGTGCACTTCTACAATATCAAGAGTAGCTTGGCGCAGCCTCAGATGATGGTTGTGGGCGATGTGCAGGAAATGTTTATGCCGCTACTTGATGGTTTCCTTTGCCATCCAGAGGAATCGGCGGCCGTGATCGATGCACTAATGGAGGAAATACCGCGCATGTTTGTAGACACCAAGGAAACAGAAACTATACTATATCCAGCTATACAGGCTGGTCTAGAAGCCCTGAAGGCATCCAATGCCTCTGGCAAGCTTTTGGTATTCAACTCAACGCTGCCCATCGCCGAAGCGCCTGGCAAGCTCAAGAACCGTGATGATCGCAAACTGCTTGGCACAGACAAGGAGAAGACGGTTCTGACGCCGCAAACGACTGCGTACAATCAGCTTGGACAGGAATGTGTGCAGCAAGGCTGCTCCGTTGATCTGTTTGTGTTCAATAACGCCTACATTGATATTGCCACCATTGGCCAAGTGTCGCGTCTGACGGGTGGTGAGGTTTATAAGTACACATACTTTCAAGCGGAACTCGATGGCAAACGTCTTATTGAGGACATCATTAAAAACGTATCGCGTCCGATTGCTTTTGATGCAGTGATGCGCGTTCGAACCTCTGCGGGCGTTAGACCCACCGAGTTCTTTGGCCACTTCTACATGACTAACACCACCGACGTGGAGCTGGCAAGCATTGGTAAGTTGTGAGCTTGCGAGACTGTCATTGTTAATTGCATATTCTATTTTATTTTTTTACAGATGCAACCAAGTCGGTGAGCATTGAGATCAAGCATGATGATAAGCTGCCGCCGGAAGAGAACGTCTATATTCAGGTAGCGTTGTTGTATACATCGTGCAGTGGCCAGAGACGTCTGCGCATATTGAATTTGGCGCTGCGCGTAACCGTAACCATAGCAGATGTGTTCAAGAGCTGCGACTTGGACGCCATGATGCTTTTCTTTGCGAAGCAAGCGTGCTTTAAGCTGATGGAGCACTCGCCAAAACAGGTCAAGGACAATCTCATACAGCGATCGGCGCAGATTCTGGCCTGCTATCGCAAGCACTGCACATCTCCGACATCAGCTGGCCAGCTGATACTGCCCGAGTGCCTCAAGCTATTGCCATTGTACTCATCGTGTTTGCTGAAGAACGATGCCGTCTCTGGTGGATCTGATATGACCCTGGATGATCGCTCCTATGTCATACAATTTGTGCTGGCCATGGATTTGAATATGTCCGTCAACTATTTATATCCACGCTTCATTCCATACACAATGTGGACCCTGACGAGACGTCGCTACCAACGCCAGTGCGCTGCACACATGAAAAGATCACCGAGGACGGTGCTTACATACTGGAGAACGGTGTCCATCTCTTCATCTGGCTGGGCCAGTCCCTGTCGTCCACATTTGTGCAATCTGTTTTCGGAGTCCAATGCACGCAGCAGGTAAATGCCGAACGTTTCGCTATCACCGCCGATACGCCGCTGGCACGACGCATTACAGATATCATCGATCAGATTATGGACGAACGTACTCGATACATGCGGGTAAGTTTAAAGAACATCTAATTTAATGCTTCACAAACATATTGACCAACCTATAATAATTGCAGGTCACATGTGTGCGGCAGAACGATAAACTGGAGAGCGTATTTCGGCATTTTCTTATCGAGGATCGCGGCACAGATGGCTCTGCTAGCTATGTGGATTTCCTTTGCCACATGCACAAGGAGATCAAGGACCTGTTAAGTTAGCACGTAGGCAACACGTACAAATCGCCGGCTGTCAGCAGCATTGCAACTGACGAGCGCTGGTCCAGAAGCTATTCGCAGAATCGGGCGCGCATGCGTCGCCTCTCACTGAACAGTCGTCGGTTTAAATGAGCGTGTTGACATATTTATAGCATAGAGCAGATTAAACTTCAATTATACATACATATATACATATATATAAACATATATCTGCGACATCATTTCGCGAGTTACAAATCTTCCATTAACTTTTATTATACTTTCCACATTTTGCATGTTCTCTTTTCTATCAATCTAAATTATTCAATATATGTGTGTATTTTCTGCGCTATGAACATTTGTTAAATGAGCAACTGCAATTAGACAAATTAGTTTTGTTTTTTTTTTTCTTTTGATTTTCCTTTCAAGTTTCGCTCATATTTTTAATTAAATTAAAAATATCAGCTACATTAAAAATTCTCCCAAATTAAAAACAATACCATGAAGCAAGCCTGATTCGATAAATATGTAGATTGTAAACACTGCATAGAAAGCAAATATATTAACTTGTAACAGCAAATTCATTTACAATCAATATACAAATGTTTCTAGAAGGGAAACAAATGATTTCAAAAACTGTTTCATGTGTTTAAAACCTGTATGCAATATTTTGTTTACTGTCTTTAATGTAATATGTGTATCGTAATTCAGATTATTATTATTATCTATAAATACCTTTCGTCTGAGAATTATTATAAATTTACTTGGTATTTGCGACCCCCTTTTCCCAGAATCCCGAAAAAATCCAACTGTGCAAAAAATATATTGAAAATGAAATAAAAATCCTTATCAAAACAAATTTTTATCGTTTTTGCCTTTTTTCTTTTCTTTAGTTGCAAAATTGCAATACTTGAACCCGGAAATCTAAATATGGTAATGAAATTATTTGAAAAATTGAAATCAAGAAGATTGGGCTTGACCAATTCATATTCCACGCTTTGAATTTTAATCAATTTTCGAGCGAATTTTTCTTGCTTTTAAAAGGAATATTTGTAATTTGAAATATACTTATAATTTAGCAAAATGTATTCAGCTGGCCGAAAATTATTATCCTGCTTAATCAACTTTCTGATAAATATATTATTCAACCTAACCAATTAAGAACTTCAATGTTCTAATATTTTAGTGAACTTGCTGAAACAACTTATTATATTACTTAGTTTCGTGAAAGATAGTCCGAGTAATTTTATCGAAAATTGTCTACCTGTTTGTCTAATATCTGATATCACTTAAAAAACACTTACATTTACTTTTACTGTCTTAAAACTATGCAGAGCCCATTTTATCATATGTGTGTGGATCGGTTACAGCAAATAATTCATTAAAAAAGTTGTGGGATTATAGATAGGCTCACGAACAGAATCTTGAGGCAGGGAATCAAGTCACCATCTCAGGCTAAAATTTGCTTGAGAGTCTTAAGTTCTAGACAATTAAGATAAGATTAACTTGGTCCTTCATAGTTAATGAAAGATACCTCTAATAGAAGGGTAAATATATATAGGTATTTATTTTATTTTAGGCCTTTAAATATCTAGAATTATTATTATTTGACGTGCACATTTTACATTTACATAAATTTGTAGATTGTTTTTGTTTTTCATTCGTTTTGTAAGTTTAGAAAAGTTTTCGATTTAAATGTTCCCGAAACTCATAACAATTAATTAAACATTGCCTATGATGTTCACTCTCTCCCTTTCTCAAATCACTGTCTCTGCGTATGTGTGTGTGTGTGTGTGTAGATAAATTGTTTATACATAATACAAATGAATATTTTTTAAATTTAATAGAATTGGAACATAGGTAAACACACATTTTGCAGGTTTATAAACAAATGTTTGTTGTTGCATCAGAATTTGCTCTTACAATTAGTGTTAATATTATATAATTACAAAAAACCTGTCGCAGCTCAAATTATTTAGTTTTTTAATTTATCTTTTTCTTTTTGCAGCTTACAACTTAGTTACTATTATAATTTTTAAGCAACGACGACTCTGATGAAATTTTGATATAATGTTTATTCGCATGCCGAAATAGTTTCAAATTACACAGAACACAATTTATGGAATAATACGGCATACGATTGTTTATAAAATTCAACTATTAGCTAGCATTTCGTTTACATAAATTAATTGCGAAATGAAATAAAAACGAAATAAACGAATGATTTTTCATCAGTTATTACAGCGATATGTATATATATATACATATACATATACATATATATAGATGCTTCTATAGACTGCTCTTGCTTCGCACTGTCATTTTAAAGTTAGCTGAAGAAAACTCGAATAGCGGGCGTGTTGCAATCACCCGTTTCGCCAAGAAATCAAGTAGCCAACGTTTTAATGGGTATGTATAGGTAGGTATGCATGTGTGTGTGTGTGTGTGTGTGTGTGTGCAGCTAACTGAATGTGTCGCCGGATTTGGGGAGGAGTGTGTAGTTAGGCAACCGCCCTATTTCGTAAACGCCATAAACACAGCCCAAAGTATTTCATTCGCATTCGGCTTGGCCGCCTCCGTTTCAAAGTCGAGATCGAGTAGCTCGCGCACTCGTTTCATGGCCACCTCGTAGTCATCGTCGTTGAGTGGGGCAAACGCGTTCTCGATGACATCACTGGCATGCGCCAGAAAGATAAGTGCTAGCATTCGCTTGTCCATTCGCTGCGGATCGTTAACCCACTTCGAGAGTACCGAATCCTGAATCTGTAATACAAGTAGTACAAGTATGAATGCATGGACTTGTGTTTGGCATGTAGCCCGAGTTACCTTCTTGACCAGACGACACTTGACCACATTGTCGCTGAGCGGATGTGTCGTCATGTCAAAGAGCAGAAAGTTTTGCTTTTCCGTTGTAAGCACACCTTTCTCCACGAGGTTCTTGGCCAGACGCTCGCGTACATTTTTCAGTTGATATCGCAACTTCAATGGATTCCAAGTTTCGCCTGCAAGAATCGAAGTTTAGCAAAAAGTGTTATATATAGGCCTTGCCAAGCAAAGCACTCACCGCTCAGATATTCGATCCAGCTTTGGACCGTCTCGGGCGGATCTGTTTCCTTGATGTGTTTCAGCGCCTCATCCAACAAAACATCGCCCGTCTGCTGATCCGATTTCAATATCAGTTTTCTGCAACAATGACAGATTAGTTGTGCTTATGATGGAATACCCTTAGTTAGGCACCTTGTACATAGACCACGTCGTCGCATGCCCGATTTCTCGATCATCACACGTCCGCGCAGGCCCAGCTCTATGAGAATGCAACCGCGCAAGCCGCTTGATATGCAATCATTCCAAAAGGATGTGTAACCCTGATTAAAGTATATAAATAAAACGTTAAAGACATGTGAATTACAAGTTTTCCTAGTTCCTATTTCCGGAGAAGTTCTTCATAAGGACTTTTCCAAAATATCAATTGAATGTAAGATAAAACATATTTGTGTCAAATGCATATCCAGAGTAGAAAGTAGGCTACGTTGTCATGTGGCCAAAATACTCTCGACTTTTGCAGCTGCTGCGATGATGGCAACTGTTTCATGTTTAAACAGTTGAGTCTGTAACAAATAAATTGTTTAAGCTGAAATGAAATGTATTACGCAGCTTTTAAGTGGCGGCTACAGAACTGGAAAAAGTAATTCGATTTGATATGATGCATATATATATATATATACTCGCACGTGAATGAGTCACGGAGTGAGCGAGTGCCACAACTTTGTCTTCGTTCTTCATATCATTTGTTCGTTTTTGGGAGAAGCTGAAACAATTTAGTTGTTGACATAATGTGCGATAAGTTCAGAAACATGAACAGGAAAGGGGGCATACGGAAGGCAGCTACAACTTCCTCGAACAATTAGCTAAGTGAAAAAATAGTGCTGATAACAGGGCCGTGGAACCAGCAGAAGAACGAATCCATTCCAGAATTGAAGAAAACGATCAGAGGAAAAAAATAAAAACTGGAAGCGACACGTTTGACTACCAAGGCGGCAACTGCTTGATGACGATGAGGGGGTGGGGGGTTGGGGTGTGTCGTGGGTCTGGAAGCAAAACACACTCACTCACACGCACAGAGTTAGATAAAGGCACAAAGGCAAATAAAATACAATATGCGATTGCACGAGCAAACGCAAAATGAGAATTATTCGCATGCCCTAAACGGGCACGTATGGAATATAGAGCCATAGGCATCACCAAACATGTGTGAAATTTATGAGTATTACGTTATTATGCAAATTACGAATGAGTGAAAGACCTGCTAAAGCTCGCTTAAAATTTTGAATATACGCACAGCATCCAAGGGCTTCGAATATGAGTCTTAAACCTATAAGAGTGAGAGCTTTACCTGCTCGAGAGATCTTGTTTACTTGAAGCATTTGGGCAATTGAATAGCTAATCAAAAGCTGTGATGTACACGGGAATTTAATTTCAATTATGCCACTTGGCAATCACAACTTTCACACTTGACACAAACACAAATACGTTTTGCCACACTGTAAGGCGCAAGAAGATCAACGGCGAAGAAGACCAAAGCACATTTATGATAGCAGCACGGCTGCCAAACTCGTTCTCCAACGTTTGTGCACACTGAAAACAGCCGTAGCATTTGAGCTTTAAAGTTTATTGCACAATACCAACGAAAACAAAAGGTAATAGGTAATATGGTTAATGCGTCAATGCCCCCCTTGAAGTAACCCAACATCAAGCAATAGGCAGGCAACAAGGGTTAAGCTTTACTGAGCAGCCAACTGATGGCTGCTGAATGCGAATAAGGGAAAGAGCGAAAAGTAGCCAAAACAGACAACAATAACGGAAGCTACATATTAAAATGTTGCGCTTCGGTTTGAAACTTTGCTGTGCCAGAGAGATAAGACTGAGAGCAGTGTGGCATATGTACACACAAGTTATACTAATTAAAGACAAACGATAATTGGTAACAGGTATATGTATGCAACTGATAAGCCCCCGCCCGCTTATCAGTTGGCAGGCACGCACGAACCTCTTTATCCTTGAGGCCAAGCAGCAGCACCTCCTCCATGAGCGTAAGTCGTGTCTCCTTTGAGTCGCCATCATCAATGTTATCCTCCTGATCCTTGTTGTTGTCGAGCGCGTCCTGATTGTCATCCGGCGTGTTCGCATTCAGGCCACCAGCGCCACCGCCCTCGGCTCCGTTCTCGCGTGGCTTGACAGCGCGCCTAACCAAGCCGTCGCTGCGATTCATTGTGTTTATAATTCTTAGTGATTTTTTCTTTTTTTTTTTTTTGTATGTGTGGCACAATTGTTGACTGAGCTGCCACCTGCCTCCGCTTTGCTGATGTGTTTTGTGTCTGCGTGTGTGTGTGTGTGTGTTTACGTGTGTGCGTCTGCGTTGTTACTTTGTATTATTATTGTTCTGCAAATGCTGCCGACTTTTTTTTGTACTTTTGTCACACTTATTCCACTTGTTTTTTTTTTTTTGCACTAAGAGATGCACCACAATCTACGTCGCCTTCGTTGTTGTTTATCTACTTTGTTAAAACTCTACAATTTACGTTGACAATTTTTTCGAATTAATTAAAAGCAGATACTAAATATACAATTGCATATTTTTATATTATTTTGTATCTATTTAAATACTTGCGCATAATGAGCTTTATAATATATTTTTTGTGTCTTTTCTGTTTCTCCGACGTGACATTTTTCGTCTAGTGTTGATCAACGTCGCGCACGCTGAACTGAATCATAAGCCACGGTTGGAGTATTTCTTACACCACAATTGACACTGCATTTGTAAGTTAATAACATCAATACTAATTATGAACGTTTTTTTTAGGTCAACGTATACACTTTTGCTGCTGAAGATGCATTTAACTCGAACTGTGAACAGAGTAACAGCTGTTGACTGACTTTTGGTATTTAGCAGCACTGCTGTTGCGCCGAATTGTGAATGACCACTTTTAGGTGAATGTCAAAGAGCAAGGCGACTGTGGGCGTATGGTTGCTAGAAAAATTGTGTTTGCACAGTTGATTTTGAATAACAACAAAAGAATAACACGTTAGACATGTCTTACCTGGCCAGTTTTAACAATGAGAGTGCAAAACAAATACTCATGGACATAATACGTACAGTGAATCAGCCAGAGAACTCGAAAAAACTATCGGAAGCAAAAGCGTCGGCTGGCAAAGAAATGATTCTTATGATGCAGCACGTTTTCCCTCTGGTTATGCAGCTGCAGCTGGAGGTGATCAAGGTGCACGGCTTTCCAGGCAACCGTGAGGGTCTAGTTCAGTTCTCGCAGCTTATACGGGAAATGGAGCGTGACGACATGGAAATTGCACGCCTGCGCAGCCAGATACGAGCCATATACCTGCCACCAATCGCTATAAACACTACCAATGATATTCTTATCTAATATAAACATATATATATATATATTATATATAGCTTATACTAAACACACACTTAAGACTGCAATAGATTTAAGCAACAATCTTTTGTAAATTGTATTTTGGGTTTGATGTACATCATTTTTACATAGCTTGAACTAACAAAGCTGCCATAGATTATGATTGGCATGATATTTAATCCAGTGTACATTGTATGAAATAGCCGAGTACAAACTTATTTATCTGAGAGTATGGCTTCGGCCTAAGTAACATGGCGTATCTACTAAATAAACAAGAAATAAAGTATTTTGCTGTTTTGCATTGGCTTAGAAAATATTGTGTTTTGTTCATACGCATGATATGTCCATAATTGAACAGCCAATTGGCGGGCGATAAATTAAAGAAATTTCTTCAATAACTAAATGTAAATAACTTACAGACTACGCTTTTTAATAGTATATACACGTCAAGAAGGAAGTACGGAGCTGCCTTTTCACAGTTTGTGTCCAATGAACTAAGAAAACATACATATATATATATATACATATATATATATATATATATATATAAGGCGAGACCTTAGCTTAGACTAACTTTTTAGAATTAGGAGGCCAGAATGCATTCTAGCGGTTCACATCACCGTGTGAGCTATTGTTGGCCTGCACATTTCTATTTTGCAAGTCATCTGCAGTTAGTTTGACTGGGTTGATATGGGTTGTTAAATCATTGCCATTGAGCTTGTGCCCCAAATGGTGCAACTGGTCGGCAAAGTGCGCGTCCTCCACGCTTTCAACGTCATTCGTAATTGACATGGACATAGGGGAGTGTGGCGTAAGCGGCGTACGTGGTGTATTTGCGGCACCCAGCTCCTCAATGGTTGAATCGCTTTGAGTCGACGGCGAGCTTGAACGCGAACGCACTGGATACGCATCATCCAACGGCAGCGCAAAGCCCTGTGTTATCAGCAGATCGCCAATGTTCACCTCTCCGCCTTCAGTGGGATCGAATAGCTCCACGCCGGGCAGAGGTGTGCCCTCTCTTGTGGCGGCGTTGACAGCACTTGTGACCTTCGGACGCTCCTTGTACGTTACAACACGAGCGATGAGCTTGCGCCAATGGGCAACTGTTTATGAAAAAAGAGACTAAAATTAATAGGGCTTTTAAATTCGGTATTCAACTACAACATACCCTCAGTGAATTCCTCGAATTTGGATATTGATGCTTTTTGCCAGGTATTCGGCTCATCTGTAATAGTTGACTTTACGTTTGCCAAGAAACATTCAACTGCTTGAAATCTGGATGTTTTTAAAGGTGCAGATATTTTAAAATACATACTTAATATCATATATGGCATTTGGTATATGGTATATATGCTGACCTGAGTGTTAGGAAATCGGTGCGCAGCTCGCAAATATCCGCTGGCGAGATATATTCACTGTCACCATAGTCCACAAAGTACAAATCAATGACCATCTCATTCGGATTGTACTGATTAGGCATAATGTCCACGATCTCGGCGCGATACCATTTCTCATCGAACTTAAATACGGCGGCCACAATCTGACCCACATATGGTGTCGTAAGCTGATGCTTAGCACGATTCTCGGCACTGCTGTAGTAGCTGGTCATTTCCTTGACCATGTCGTCCAGCTTCTTGGACTGCGGTCCCACCAACTGCACCCAGAACTTGGTGGGAGAGGCAACGGCCGAGACGTACACCTCCATGGGCTTGTCATCGCCGCGGGCGGCCAGCAGTTTGTCTCGCGGCGGCTGGGAGCTGAGCGATGTCTGCGATGAGTACATACTAGAGGTAAGACTGTAGCTGGGGGAACGTCGCGGTTCGCGATGCTGCTCCACCTCGTCGACAGCAATACGCAATTGTTCGTCCTCCTCGATCTGATCGTCCAGCAGCTTGCGGGCAATGTTCACCTGTTTCTGGTTGCCAACGATGCTGATCTTGGCCTTGCCATTGCGTCCATTTGGATCTACGCTGAGCTTGGCCAACGAAGCACGACTAATGTCCTGTATTATCTCGCCGCCACGGCCATTGATCTTGTTGGCCAGACGCTGCGGCACTTGCAGCTCCATTTTGACTATGGGCGCACGCTCAATCTCCTTGATAAGCATCACACGCGCCGCCTTGACCGCATCTGGCAGGCCATTAATGTCGCAGAATTTGTGCGAGTTGTCCTTGTCGCTGTGGTTAAATATTTTATATTACTAACGATTTAGAGTTCAGTCTGCACATAGAAAGTGTCATTCCTTTCATTATGTGTTCCTTTCAAACCGGAGATTAAATATTTACCGTAATCTTATCTTTGCCCCAGTCTTTTCTTCAATTAGTTTAATGTTGGCGCCGCCGCGTCCAATTATCAACGGCACATGGTCATTGTCCACAACAATCTTCAGGCAGATTTCCTTCTGCTGTTGCTTCTGTCGCTGTTGTTGCCTTTCTTCATTCGTCCTACGCTTGTTGCCCGCCGCCTCCTCCTCCTCCTCCTTGTCGTCATTGCGCGTCTTGAAGTAGGCATAGAGCATGGCGCTGCCCAGTGAACAGAGACCGAAGCCCAGTAGCAGTTTGTAGGTGGGCGTGCCGGCAAAAGGCGTATTGCGCAACATTCTGTATTTGTTTGTGTTTTTGTTTGATGGTTTGTGTGTTTGTTATTGATTTACTCTTCCTTTGCGGGTTCGCTTGATGGCAGCTTACGTGTCAAACTACAAGCAGAGATCAGTGTAAGGCAAAGCTTTTTTCAAGGTTTATCATAAATGTTAACGAAATATTGCATGCACACGGGCCGGGTCGCCCCTCTGGTGGTTATTTATTGGGACGATGTTTACGGCTCAGTGAATCAATACAAAAAAAAAAAAAATAAATAAAATAAATAAGACGCGACAACGAGCTGCTCCCCCTTCAACGGCAAAGTGCTCAAGCACAGGCGCTGGTTTATTCGATGAAGCGTGCCATTTTAGACCCTCTGCTGTCTGTTATATAATTTTCTTATCACTAACAATTCGACAGGATGTTAATGAAAATTTGCAAAACAAATGAAATTTTTAATAATTTTTGGCAGACAAATACACAAATGACAGCAGCAAAACAAATAGAATTGTGACGTTTACACGTTTCACGTTTACACTACGCTACACAATTGAATCCCACACTCACAGAAATAAGTCATTGTATTTACAGGGGTACGATTTGTCTTGCAAGAATTACCAAAACGTATACAGCGTCTATCAAAGAATTTGATTGACATTGCTCGCATTTCTCACAGTGTAGCGTATTCAAACACAATAAATCGCAACTTTACATCTTGAATCATGTTCCGCTTGGAGTTTTTGAACTTGTCCTTCGACAAGTTGAACCAGTTCATGCGCTTTATCTGAGACGGGTTAAAAGTTTAAACTGTGTCGACCGGAAAAATATGCTGAGAGCATTTTATTTCATTTTCGTCATGTGTCAATGACAAAACAGAAAAACTTTAAATGCAATATAAATGCTTTTGCAAGCTGCTGACCTTGATATTGAATTTAAGTATTTGAGTTTGGTTTTGTATCGTGCAGTTTTCCTAAGTTTAACCGTGCGTTTTATTCGTTTGCTTGGAAATCGTTTCGTTTCGTTTTAATTTAAGTAATGAGCAAACAATACAAATCGGCAAATTGGCAAAGCAGTTGCTTGTCCGGCTCGCGTCGCTCAATATAGATAACTGTTGCAATAATTTAAATTTCGCCTCAGTGGACGCCTTGTTTTATATGGCGTCAGCTGTTTGTCAATTCTCTCGCTCTCACTCTCTCTCTCTCTGTGGGTCTTCCTCTTTCAATCGCGCGCTCTGTTTCAGGCGAGCACACATGCAGAAGCTGTCGGTTCTTTTCATTGTTTACTTTGCCGGCTCATTTATGAGCAACAACTGGTCAACATAAATATGATTTGGCTTAAGCAAGTAAGGATTGGGGCATGACAGAAGCAATTAAAAGCGTGCGACAAAAAATATAGAGAGTGAGAGCGCATTTTGTCAGAGAGCTCTGAGCGTAACGTATGGGCACGTATGTGTGCTGTGTGCGTTTAAAAGCTAAATTTAGTTAAATGACATAATAAGCCTTTCGTTGAGTGTTTGCATTTTAAGTTAAGTTTAGTGCTCAATAAAAGGATGCTAACGGAAAGGTTAAACATGCGCTGTTGTTGCCTCAATTAAGCTAACGTGCACATAGCGAAATATGCATAATAAGATAAGTTATAAAAATATTCATTTTAGATAAGCATTCATTTAAAATTCATATACATATTTCAAGGGTCACGCGGTGATAGTGAAATTGTTGGCAATGTTTCAATTTTCGCAGTTCGCATTGTTGTTGAACGCTGCGAGTTGCTAAAATAAAACGAATTTAAACAACAACAAAAATTATCGACGTCATTTTCAGACATTTAAGTTTGCAAAGGTATTTTATATTTTTTATATGGAGAACATCAAGCGGTCTTTCTGGTCTATTATTAATATTCGTATTAGCTTATAAGTGTTTCCGACTAGGCGAACATTTTCAATTTGCATGCTGCACTCACGATTTCAAATTCTCAAGCTAAAACCAGCAAAACGTGAATTTGATAAACTCCCGCACATACACAAACATATCAATGAAGCCGAAACCAAACAAGAACCAACAGTTAAAGTTCTGGAAGGGTATGCGTATAAAGCATGCGTTGTTTGTAATATTTCTGATTTGTCGCCAAGCTGCACGCCTGCACTTCTTACTTGGACTTGTTTAATCACTTTGTGAAAAAACGACAGTACAATTAATTTGGATAATGTGTAGATTGTATCACAATAGTATTTAACTGGAAGCACAACGTATATAGTTTAACAATAAATGTCTAATTAACACCAACTGTGATCTGCTTAAAAAAACGTGTGAAATAGAATTGTATCAGAATTCGGCATTAGTTCAATCGAACTAGTTGCTGAACTGAATGAGCCGAGTGAGAATTGTTCATAGATCTAGTTCATTTATCACAAAAACAAAAACCATATGTTTTTAAGAAACATTTACCTATAAATTAACTTGTTAAGCTGCAAGTGCATATCTCTGTTGATTTATATTAATATTAAAATAATATTATACAATTCGATATTTAAAAGTAAAGTAAGCGAATACGTCAATTCATCGAGCAGCATAAAGTATAGTTATCGATAAACAGACCGATAGGTAAATAGTTTTTCATGCCAGTGTTGCAAACGCATGGAATTATTTAAATTTAAAAATTGGCGCCAATTGCTTTGGCTGTTTCGCTTCGTTATGTATTTGTGTGTTTGCTTTTCTCGATCTAGATTAGTAAAAAATGCAATTGAACAGCTAAATGCTGTAGGTCATAAGAAACTAAAGCTACAGGCTCATCAGCCGTCGTCTAAGTACAATGAACACTTATCAGTTTAAGGCGAACCATATGGCGTGGGCGTTTGTATGTGTTGCAGTTGAAAGTCTGGCACAGCAGCTAGGATATATCACGCAAAGCATTCGGCTTGATGCCGTCCATGTCAAAGCAGCGACAATTGCAGGAGGACACAGGACACTCCGAATTTTGCCTGCAAGCGCAAGGGGGCAAAAGATTAACAACTGTTTGGGGACAAGTATTACGATCAACTTACTTGAACCATTGGACAATGTGCTCAGTGTGGCCACCGTGGCGACACGTCTGACACCAGGAGAACCATTTGGAAAAGGGTTTCATTTGCCAGCTGCCCTGTAGCTCTGTGGAGCTACTCTCACTGGCGCTCGTATTCATGATGGTGCCCATGTGCATCAGGCAGAGCGAGCAGCGCGGCAAGGGCTTGCGGCAGCTGGGGCAGGAAGATAAGCGATTTGTGCTGGTGCTTGTGCTTCTTTGACGCGGTTCATCGAGCAGCGCGTTGGACACAGATTTGCCACAGAAATTGCACGATAGGTAAACGGTACGCGAGCTTCTTGCTGAGGCGCGCATGCTCTCTATTTTTATATCCAGCTCGGCCCGCTTTTCCCACAGACCCCAGCTGTTCAGATAGTCCAAATAGCTGGATATCCAGTACTGGATGCGATTGTCTGCCTGATGCTCGTTGCGGAAGTAATTGATGGCCACCAGTGCCACAGTTTGCACATCGAAACTGGCATCCATGTAGGCCTGCAGTATATTGATGCCATCTAAGGACTCGCCAGTGAGCAGCAGCCCGTTGAGATCGCCGCATTCGATGGCGCGCTGTATGCGCTGCTTGATATACTCGGTCAGCTTTGTTTCGGACAGATATTTGCACGCGAAGGCCACGCGATCCGCTAGAGAGACACCCTCCTCTCTGAGCACCGCATCAAAATTGTCCGCTTCCATTGTTAGGAACGAGAAAATGGCCCGCAAGTGCGGATCCTGTATTTGCATGTTGGCACTCGAGCGCTGATTGCGCCAGGTCGAGCTGCAGCGATCCGCATTGAAGCTGGACAACGCGATTGCCGTTATCCGATACATGCTCGGATCTCGCATCTTGTCCGCCGCCCGAGACAGTATATTGCAGGCGGTCAGCACCTTCAGATGGAACACGCAGATCATTGCCGCCCGACTGAACTCCTTGTTCGCATAAAGCTCATCTATGAAACGGTCCAGCTCGTGCTCAAATGACCAGCCGCACAGCTGCAGTGCCAGATCCCGCTGTTCGCTGCTGCAGTAAAGAGGCGAAAGATCACATCAGACTTCAGTTGCTGTTGTAGCCAGTTTTCTCACTTATCACTTACCGATAGGAAACAAGTTTGTTGGAGTTGTTGATGCCATCGGGCCACTGCAGCAGCTGCGACTCAATGCGCGAGCTGGCCATCAACGCCTCCGACGTGTGGCCCAGATTGATGCCCAGCGTGGCCTTTAAGCCCGCCAAGCGCTCCTCGCTGTAGACATTGTTCAGAGTGGCCCACACATTGCGCAAATACGGGCTCAGATGTAGTTCAGCAAATCGTTTGTCCTCCGGCTTTATGCCGTAGTCCTGAAGTGCTCGCTGTCGCGTCTCCTCCAACAGATCCTCCTCGAAGAGCTCGCGTTGCAGATAGTCCACGCTCAGCGAGGAGCCGACGCTGTACTCATTCAGCGAACTGGCGGCACTATTCGAACTGCAACTGCTCGTCGTCGGCTGTTGGCTGTCCGTGGGCGAGTTAACAGCGGCAGCCGCATAAAGTGGGCGTTGCATGAGCAGCGGCAACTTGCTCCGATTGCTGTACGCCGTATGCAAGCTGGCAGGCAGCCGAAAATCTAGTATATTCAGCGCATCCGCCAGCAGCAGCGCCCGCTCGAAGTCACGCGGATGCCACGACAGCCAATTAACGGCGGCAAATTTACCACTGTGCTGATACTTGGCCGGAAACGGACTGATTTGCCGCTTAACGTGGTACACCTCCCGGCTGGACTCGTTGTCCACGCTGCGTATGTCGTAGAGCGTAATGTAGGGTGAGTCGCGCTGCAGCGAGGACAGCAGAGACGTGCGCGTCGGGCACCAGGCGATCTGCATGTGATTCCTCGACGACTGGATCTGGCGCAGCGGTCGCTCAATGGCACGCAGATCCCACAGCATAATCACCGAGTCCACATAGCTGCACAGATAGTTACCATTGGGCGCCACGGACAAGCCCTGCACTGTCTTTGTCTGTATAGACTGGCAGGTGGCGTTGCTCTCTGAAAGATGCGAAAAGCAAATAGGGTAAAGCGTTGCCAGCTTGGATAATTCAATTCAATTACGTCGCAGATCGAATAGCTTAATCAGTTTCTGGCTCATGCCCGCTATGAGCACGCGGTGATTGTGATCCCAGCACAGGGAGTTGGCTGCCTCAGCCAGGCCAAAGAAATTGGCCGTTTCCTTAGGCACGCCGCGTTCAATGTCCCAGATGGTGATGCAGGAGTCAGAGCGATGTCGGTCGTGGCCAATGGCCAATATGTTGGCGTCCAACTCATTCCAGGCCAGGCAGGTGCACATGCGCTGTTGCCGCGGCGCTTTAAAGCATAATTAATAACAAATGCCACAAAGGACTTTCAAATTTTGCCTTACTGTACTCCCAACTGCTGTCGTAAGTGTCCCGAAAGTTGCAAATGCCAATTTTGCCATCGGCCAGGCCAACGGCGATAATTGGCTGGTCACTGTGATAGGAGCTGGCCACGCATCGGGCGTATTGATAGCGCGTTTCGTTCGATAGAAAGTTGACCGGAATGTAGGGCAGGCGGCTCTTCTGGGCGGACAGGTCGTCCTTGCTGCGCACTTCGTACAAATTGATTTCCTGGCCCCATGAGACAAACTTGTCGGGGAAGTTGGGAAACCAACTGATGCCGTGTATGTTGCCGCTCATGTTGAGCTCTTTTTCGCATTTATTTGCACAACCTAATTGCGTCGCTTCTTATCAGTCCAAAAAAAAATCCAAACAACAAAACAGCTGATACCGACATTAGGGATGGGCTACTTTAACATTCTGTTAACAGCAGAGCAATCGATATACGTGTGGAGCAATTCTGTTAATTGTTAACACTATGCAACCTTATTTTTTTAACAGGACAACTTTGCCATTCATTGAATTAAATGCGTATAATATGCATTTGTTTACAAACAGGCAGCTATTATGAGCTTACCATTGCAATGAAAAGTAGATGTATGTATATATATGTTTAGTTAGCTTTAATTATTAATTCTTATTAAATACTCTTGCCAGCCAATTTTAAAAAGGGTGGTGTCATACCACCTGCATAGCAGCCAGCTTGTAAAGGCCAAACGCGGCTGATGTCATACCATCATCAAAGGATACGTCATAATTATGATGCGTTGCATAGCAGTTAGCTTCAATTTATCACCGATTAACTAACGGCTCTGACCACAGATGGCGCTAGCGTGCAGGTTTGAATCGAAACCCGCGAACATTTTGGTTAGTTTTACCATCTGGCCAGCGAATAGCCCATTAAACAACATATTCCTACAACATTCTATTGTTTCACTCGAGTGCCCACATATGTAACAGACAGTGCTAGACGTTGCTTTATAAGGTGCGCCTTTGGGTAGCTACTCAAGTGTAACAACATTACGAATACATAATTGTCTGGGATATGTGTTGAAAATACATATGCATATGCGGGCAAATATTCTCTACAGAGTTCTCATTGCCAGTTTCAGACTTCGGTCTTTTTGTTGTCGCGGCTTAGTGCGAAATACGCGTATTTCATGCGAAAAGTCGCATATTTATTGTGGGATTTACGCGTGCTGTCATAAATTAATAACAATATGTAATTTTGTGCTGTGTATTGATTGAAATTGTCATAAAAGCATCACGTCAATTCAATTGCAAAAATGATTAAACAACAACAACAAATATGGATCGCTTTGTGCAAAAACAAACGAATGCAGCTGTGTCATGCGGTGCACAGCGGAAACGGAAACGGAAACGGAAACAAAGCAGCGTCAAAAATGGCGGCCAATAATGCGCAGCGGCCCAGCTTTCGGGTCATATCCAGCTGGTCAGTAATGTCATATATCCATCAAATATCCAATCATACTCAACTTCAACGCATTGTGCGTTCGCTTAATTGATTTCGTTTGAAAATGGATTCCAAATAATGGCAAAAAAACAAGAACCAGAAAAATATCCATAAATATTCGTATATGTATGTATAAAGACAATTATAATTATGCCCCAGGGCTCGTCAACTAATTAACATTGAAATATTTTCGACTAATTTCAATTGTGCATTTTGCAAAATATTAATAATTGCATACGAAACACCCGTTGCCCGCTGCCCGTTTCCCGCTGCCCGATTCACGGTTTTCCGTTCCCAGGCGGCTTCTCTTGCAGCTTTTCGATTTATGATTTATGTTACTTTTTGCATGGGTCACATAAATTGTTGTGCCTGCTATTAAAATGGACGGATGCTGGCTGCAAATCAGCGTAAATCATATTTGACTAATTTATAGAAATCCTCGTGCTGCGGCTATGAGTTTTTATGCATACGCAACATTTATTCAAATTTTGTGCTTATTTCAAATCTGTTTTCAATTATTCGCAAATTTTCTGATGTCAACAATTTCAACAACTTTATTTGTACTTAAATTTTACTTTACATGCTGATACGAACTTTTTGTGGGCCTTAAAGTGATTTTTAGGCGGATTTACAATTTGTTCTCTTGTAGAATCAAACCAATTGCCAAAATAAAAACCAATTTTTTATTAAATTATGAATATAATTAAATGCCTTAAGATATCTGAAAAGATCTTAGCCAATACCCGAACCGATGCCAAAAGACAAGCAGTAAACATTAGCCGTGAATCGAACCCAGGAACAGTTTGAGCTCTGGAACCAAAAGTTGGGAACAGTTGTCACTTTTTAGGAATCGAATTGACAAATTGTAATATATTTGTTTAATAACTTTGTTCAGCTTTCTCACAGTTAACGAATTGTATGTAACAAAGGCTCCACTCGCACAAAGAGCATATGCAGCATACATATTATATGTCATTTGTTGCATATTTATGGGCCTCCGGTGGGGGCGTGTCGTATATCAATTTTGCGCCGTTTAGCGCCGCGTTGCTTATAAAAAGTATGAATAAAAAACGATAATAACAACATAACAACAACAAGCGCCAATGAAATTGCAAAATTAATGCCTGTTGTGTAAATATCTGGCATGCATATTTCATGACAACGCGACAAAGCTTGAAAACCAACAACAACAACAACAAAAGCAAGCTAATATGTTCTGCTCGATTAGCAGCTACCCTGTACTGAGCTCAGTTGCAAAGGCTGAGCTTGATTGAAATTCCAAGCACAACTCACACAATTTGCTTTCAAATAATAATATATTTTATGGCTTAACTGGACCCACTATTCTTGTTTTCGCGTTTAGTCGCAGGATCGGAGGATTGCCCATTTATGGTTACAGGGTATAACAAAGTGCAGCAGCAGCAACAACAACAAGAACACCAAAAAAACTGTTCCCGAGTGAGCATTTAACTTAAATGGGTCGTGTCTTATGTCTCGCTTCGCTTCGTTCGTCATTTTATTTGTGCATTATTTATATTTGTTTTAAAAATTGTCATGTTGTTGTTTTTTTTTCTGCTGTGCGTGTGCGTGTTTGTGTGTGTGCGTATTTTTGTTTTTCTTTGGTATTTACCTTTTATTTTATTTGATCATTTGTGAGCATATTAAAAAATGTTTATTTATATTTATGCAGCAGTACGCAGAAAAATTGCACTCGAATGTGAAAAAATGAAAGGAATTTTTGCGCAGCGCCTGTGCATATGCAACGTTTTTTGTCGCTCACATTTTTGTTGTCTACGTGCGTGTGTGTGTGTGTGAGTTTGCATTTGTATAGTTTGTCGCAATGTTTATACAGAGTGCATATCAGTGACATTTCTTATAACGAAATTTATCAGTTCGTATGAAATTATTTTCCATATTATTTAGCTACGGAAAATCTACCTACCTTAAGAGTTCCCGCAGAGTTCCCGTCTCTTGTCACACTTTTGTCCCGTTCTGCTGTTTATTTAAAGTTTACTTGCTATAGATATTTCATTTGCATCATCTTTTGTTTGCTCTTTGCTAGCGCATAATTTATCTATATTATTTATTTCATGTACGAATAATTTTTCGCATTGCTTTTAGGTTCAGCGCCAATTCAAAATTTATGTGCCTATGTGGCAGACACAAATGCGACAATGCGACTCGTTTTCCCTTTATTTATAGTTCGAGGCGAGGGCCGTTTTACAAGTATGCAATTCTTTTATTTAGCATTAGTCCATTGAAATTTTCCTATAAGAGACACATTTTTCACCTTTTTCTATGGTTTTGGATGCTATTCTGTTCCAATTCTATTCCCAACTCGTTTTCATCGGCTTATTTCTTTTGTCTCATATTTTTTCTTTTAGTTGAAGCATTTTTTGTTATTTATATATAATAGAAGAAGTGTTCCCACTTTTTCGTTTTAGTTCCGGACATTTTCTACAATTCCCAGTCTTGGTTTCTATTCCAAATTCTTTGTTTCACTTTGATTATTCTCCTTCCGAATTCTCTTTTCTATTAAGTTTTGTATTTGTGCCACTTTCTGCCTATCCCAGTTTTTCATGCACCATGCCAACTGTTCCTATTATTTTCTGATTATCAATTGTTACAGCACTGTTCTCTTTCCATTGTTCCTCACTATGTCAAGTTCGACAAGCGCGTTTCGAACTACCCACGTGATGATATTTTTGCCTCCTCGTTGTTGCTCGGTTGTTCGCATGTTTTTATTTTGTTGTTGCTGTTGTTGTTGCCGATTCAACCCAACGTTGTCGTTGACACTTCCTGTTTTTGTTTTGTCCTTTGCTGCGCTCGAGTCGCGACTGGCGAATCGCGTTTTAAAGTGCAATTTTATGAGCCGTTAACAGCACATTATGTATATGTATTGCATGCAGTCAGGGAGCTTATACACACACACACACGCGCGCACACACACACACAACTAAGGCTACACCTTCAAGCGCTCAATGCAATAGAGGTCCCGTAGATTAAGTTATTGTTGATTTGCAGATTTGACAATTTATTGAAGTAGAAAATTCGCAATTTTCAAAATTTATTGCACACAATATGGGAATCGGGCGAATGGGCGTGTCGTTTGTATTATCTGGGTAATATTTATTTATTTTCGTAATAGTGTTCCTTCCTGTTGTTTAAGACACTTGACAGCTGCATATAAGCACGTTATTCAACACTGGACGACAGCCAAATTAATTGGAAAACATGTCGAGCACACAGCTGACCCAATGTTACGCCCCAATCTGATAATTTGTGCATTTGGTAACAAACGAAATATTCGTTTTAATTGCTTTTTTCTCGGATTATTTGCATAATTTGAGTGTGATAAAATGTGCGGCCACGATAAAGCCAACAGAACAGTGTTGAACAGATGGCGAGGGCGGTCGATTAGGGTTGGAGAATGTTTTGAGTTGTGTGTCCGTAGAACTCTAATCGTAGCTAGAGATGCGAGTATATTTTCTCATATTTGTATCTTTTTATTTATAATTCACGAATAGTTCCTTCTTCAAAAGCCAACATTGAATACATATTCATATAATACAAACAACTTTTTCAAATGTTCAAGTGCACGCACTGGGATATAACATCGGCTTCAATTAAAAATCAGGGCTGCAATTTTCACTAGAAAATTGTGTAGATTTCGAATCTTGTCAAAAGTATCTTTTACATTGTCTATTTTTATTGGGGATTCATTCCGGCTTGCCTTGCATTCGTGACACGAGTGGAGCTCTTCTCTAGCGGCAGCTCCGCACTTGTCCACTAATGCCACGCCCTTTCCATTACTGCAGCCCCAATGCAAGAGCGCATTGCCGTATGCGTGCTTTGCAAATTCGATTTTAATAATGGGAATTTATCTAGCTACAAAATGTTGCCGCACTGCAAGCAGCTCTCAAAACGTGTAGCATACTTTACAGCTCATATGCGTGTGTGTGTGGCTGCGTGGCTGTGTGTGTGTGTATGTGTGTGTGTGTGGTCGTCTAAATTTGAGTAAATTAAATTGCTTTTTAATGGCAAACGAACGATGCGTTTTTGCTGCATTAGTTTGGCTCGATTGATTTGGCAGTTAACACGCATCAAAAGTGGGCGACAAACAATTTTGAGCGAAATTATTTCAGCAATTGCAAATTGTTGCCTGTCAACGCCTTCAACATCTTCAAAGCAGCGCGGGTATATGTATATGTATAGAAAGAGACAACTGTGCGAGTGTGCAAGTGTTGGCGGGGAGGTGTTGCCGAGGCGTGCCACTTCAGCATGTCCTTACGCCTGTCGTTCACTGTCGCTGATCGCATGTTAAGCTGACGTTCGACATGACGACAGCCCAGGGAGATGGCAAGCGCCAGGACGAGCCAGCATATCCTTGGTTAACTTGGTCTCAGCATCCGTCTCACACACAGTGTCGTGCGTGTTGCCAATTTCTTTTTGCAATGTATTGACATTGCATTGGGACTGTAGCTTCTGTCGTCTGGTCTCGCTGCCTTGCCCCATTTTGCTGAGGCGACAAATTGACAAACGCTACGAAATGGATACGACGAACTTATTATTAATTTGAATTTATGTACAAAGTCGATATGTCAAGTGTCAGCTTATTAAATGTCTTAAATTTAATTTGATTGCATACATTAATCCAAGCATCTCTAGACATGGCTTAAAATTGAAGAAATATGCTTGGAAAATACAAAATATATTGCAAATTGTTAATTTAATTTATTAATCAAATAGATAATTACATATTGATGCTGATTAAAAGAGCGACTGAAGCGTTTAATGCTGGCATACCCGACTATATAATATATATGTCTTATATTCTAGACATATGTATTTCTGTGCCACATGGAGAATGTGTTTTTATTTCTTTTGGGTAGGGCACTTTGTATTGAATATTTTTGCATACATAGATTGGGAATATTTCACCTTTCGCGATCTACCTTTTTACCTCAAATAACAATAATATTTATTGCTTGTGCAGGATTTGATCTGTTTTTTATTCGAAAGATCTACTTTGCTTCTTGATGTGCGCTTTCTTTGCAGAACTTCTATGCGAAATATTTGATAAAATCGTTTCTGCTACGTAAAAGAATTGAAACCGAAATATGAGTATATTCGAGTATTTTTTAATTAAATACGCATTACAAACATTTTTTCATCAAATATTTTCTTTTGTTTTCCATGTATTATTTGATTGGGGCTCTCGTAAAAGTAAATGAATTGCAAAAAATATTGATATTCAACTTTTGTTGCGGTCTTTGAAAAATAATATACAAAATATTTGACATCCATGATGGTAAACAAGTCGGCATGCAACCATTCGGTTGGGTTTGCCTGACTGCCAGCTACCCTGTACTTTAGTTGACATTTATACAAATTCGCAATCTGACATTCAATTAAACAGAGCTTCTGGCTTAACAATCCGACTGATATGCATTTGCCATATTGTCATGTCAACTGTAAATACATACAGCTTAACCACAAGAGTTTTCATCTGTAAAAGGCTATATTATATTTATCACGTTTCAAACATTTGAAGGGCTACAAAAAATTAATCCAAGGGTATAGAATACAACGTTTGCACAATAACGCCAATAAGGCCACAGCCCCAATCCCCCAATCGCGCCAACCGTGCGGTTGTATATGACATCTTTATTGTTTACTTGCGCCACATTTCCTCCATACTGCGGGGTACAAGTTGAGAGGGTGGGGGGAGAGAGCTGGCGGCATGTAAATTATAATTCAATTATTGGATTTGCGCTGCGCACTAATTTGCGTATGCCAAGGAGAAAGGGATTGGGGAGGAGAAACGGAGCATAATTTGATGCGCTGAAAATCCACGAGAGCTGTAAAAAAGCTCGACAAAAATCTCGCATGGTTGTTCAAAATTTTGTCGAGCATTGCATAAAACGAAATAGGCATCACGAAGGGCAGGGATGGTGGATGGAGGGGCTGGGCGAGGGATGTGTGGATGGCTTGACTTTTATTTTTTATGTTTATTGTCGCTTATCGCCACCTGGCTGCCAACCTGCCTACAACAGGGGTCCTGTCATTAGAGTCCTGCCGCCAAGATGAAAAAGAGTAAACACAGCGATGAAAAAACGTTAACAACTCTCTTGGGCATACATGTGGGTGTGCGGGCTGCTGGTGTGTGTGCTCTACTGGCTCATAACAAAACGCGTTACACACAATTTGTGTGCGGCCCACCCTCAGTCTGTGTGTGTATGAGTGTGTGGGAGTACGTGCAACTTTATTAGCCGTCTCTTGGCCCTGTGTGTTACCTTGTCAAAGTTATGAAAACGACTAGGGAATGCCCCCCGTCTGCCTTCCTTCCTGCAGCCACCTAGCAACTGTCATGCTCTAGCCGTCTGTAAAATTAGTTTAGACTACACGAACAAAAGCACAGCCGAAACTTTACTTTAACTTTAACAAAATGTTTCTATAAATGGATTTAAGTTAAATTCGTATAAAATATACTAAATAATCTGATAAGCGAATGGTGTCTGACTTGAAATTGAAATTTGCTGCTTGGAGTTTAAATCATATATTTGTGGCAAATCGAAAGAATATTGATCCTGTTTCTGATGGAGGTAAGTACTCCATAATAAACTCTGCTCATTAATAGGAAAGATGTGCACAAAAAAAAGGTAACTTCATTGAAATGTGCGGGATGAGGAAAAACTTCTGTTTAGTTGCATGCCAGTTGCAGGCATTTTTCTTGGCTCTTCAATCAACAAAGAGTCTCGTGCAGCCTGCATTCACCTGCATTAGCAGGGAAATATTCGAAAAGGCAATCAATCAAAAGAGCTAAAAATCATTAGTTGACTGGTCACGGTTGGCCGGTCAAAGCCAGAAGGAATCACAGCATTAAAAGGAATTTCAATTACGAGACCAAAAACTCATTTCGGAGCGCCAGGCACGCACCATACTGAGGCGGCACCTGAGGTGTTTTATGCATAATTCCAGGTGCTGACTATATATTTTCTTTAATATTTTTGCAAATGATGCGACAAGACGATGCTCGATAAAATCTCAGCGCGCGCGCGTTTCACCTCGCCTGGGTCATTTAAATGCAGATTGCAATGAGCTGTGCACTGTGGCTGAGAGGGGGGCGGAGAATGGGCAATAGCATTTGCATAATGGCGGCGACACATTGCAGCGGAAACGGAAACCCAAAGTCCGTTCACTTGCAGGTGTCCATGAGTCGTGCTTATGACTGCTTGAGCTGCCGGTGCGTCCAGCCGTAGGTCACCTGCTCCTCCCTCTCCTCCCACACTACCTTCAGCTGTTCGCACCTGCTTATTGTCGTGTTAGTACACGGAAAGCTCGTTGCTTTGCTCTGCAATGGTTATGTCATCATGTGGCGCTCCTGAAATGAACATGAACTGAGCCCAGCCTCGACCAGCACAAACGTTTTTCATTTTAATTCAACAGCAATAAATAAGCTGGCTTCTGAGCAAATGCAGCGCCAGGTGATAGCGCTGCATTACAATGCGCCCCACACACGGCACGACACAAAGCTACAACAAAAGGAATCGTGGCCAATACTTGAATGCATACTATTCGCATATGGCCAGTGGTCAATTTACAGTCCGTGCCAAGATTCTAGAAGCACGCAGCATATTCTATAGTTTTGGAATATATTTTAGTGCATTTCATATGTCATAATCTTAAGACCTGTGTCAATATTGTAGGAAAGTTACTTTGGATAATAATGAAGAGCTTTGCTGAGAAAACTAATTAATGCGCTTTTGTCTTAAGACTCTCTGGAAAGAATAATTAAAGCTAAAAGCTTCGACCAAATTACTTAATTCAATTTTTATGACTTGACTTCGCTCTCGAATACCCGTTGGGCTTTGCTAAAAAAAAGCTCACAGCTTGCCGCTGAAGCTGGCTTTGAGTCTCGCTCACGCATCAAATTGTCCATGGGGCATGCATTTGAGCCTGATGGGTTGGCGCTTGTTGCAGTTGTTATTTCAGTTGTTGCTGTTGTTGCATTAATGTTTATGTTGCCACAACGTAGCCGGGCACGCATGAAGCCGCGACGTCGAAAACGAAAACGACGACGGCGACTGTGACTGCGACTGCGACTGCGATGTCGACTCTTCGACTTCGGCTCATATGCGATGCTGGTGCAAGGTGCACCAGCTGCGGCTGCGGGCGGACGGTTGACGGTGTCAACTATTGTCAGTGGCATGTGGATGCGGTTGTGGGTGGTTGGGTGGGTGGTCCCGGGTAGCAGTAGCAGCTGCTGTTGCTGTTGCTGTTGCTGTAGCTGAAGCTGCAGCTGTAGTTACTGGTGTGGCATAAATTTCGTTGTGGTTGCACGTGAAAATTGCATTTGGCTAGCATTTGGTGTGCGTGTGTGTGTGTGTGTGGGCAGGGCATGTGTAACTGCTGGGTGTGTGTGTGTGTGTGTGTGCGGTGCCTCTTTACGTGCTGTGCAAATTGTGGACTTAAATGTTTATGCGCTGGTTTGTGCCCAGAGTCACCGCCAATTGCCAACCCACTAACATTCGCATCCGCATCCGCATTCGCATCCGCATCCGCACCCCATTTGGTCGTTTGTTTATTAAGCTTTTTGGCCAAAATAGAAAAAGGTGTTGAATGCTACTCGCTGGCTGCTTTTTATTGCCCGAAACACTTTCACACACACCCACACACCCACCCACACATATCTCTAAGTGCTGAAGCAGCTGTAAAATAAATATATATTTTTATTTCTTCTCTTTTTTTTCCATTCTTTATTTTGTTGTGTTGCCAGGGCGAGCGTATAAATTAAACGCGTTACAGCTGGCAACCGCAGCGATTTCCCATCCCCCCCTCCCCCCGCCCATTTTTTGTTCATTTTTTTTTTCCTGGCTCGCATTAATTCGCGTTTGCACCCGCAAAGCACTTAATGCAGCCCTGCTCAGCAACCGTCCGCCCTGGTACAGTGTCGCCTGAAGCGTATACAAAATTTAAATAAGAAACAAATCGAAGTAACGGCACACACACACACACACACACCAGCCCGCCTCGACCAAACCCACCTACGCACTCCCAAGCACGCAGATGGCAAATACCAAGTGTTCAATGTACTAAAAGGCAATCGAAGAGAAGAGACAGCGGATGAGAACCAAAAGCAGAAGGGCGAAAAAAAAAAAAACAAAATTTAAGGTTGTAGAAGCCGAAGCCATTGAAATAATGAAATAAGTTAGCGGACTCTTGCTGGGATTGTTCGACTATAAGATACCCAGCAATGCAAATCTGCCGTTACACAAAATTACAGCTTCCTTCTCTGTACATAAGACCAAATAGGTGAACATAATTACCAAACTTCAAGAAGAATACATGAATGCACCTGTTACATACATTTGTAAAGCAACAATTACACCCCTATTTACCATATTCAGGGTATACAAAGAAAGGAGCCGAAAATGGAATAGAATGAAACGCATTGATGCGCTGTGCACACCATTTTAAGGGGCCCTAATGAAATTATGCGAATGAGACTAGATCTGCATTAGTCTGAAAGGTCTTCACATCTTCTCAATTTCTAATACTAATAATTGCTCATATTGTTGAAGAATTTAAGATAAATTTAAAAGGCATGTAAAGTAAATTAATTTAAGAAATGTTTCTTGTAATATCGAATATTCAATTGTAATATAGACAAAAATAATACCTAGGCGAGGCGGCAACTTAGTTTTTGTTTTTAAATTTTAGCGTTTCTTTTTAAAATAGTTAATTTTTTTATATTTTTGTTAAGTGCCAAATTTTGAATAATTTATTTGGCAAGTTTACGGCCAGTTCTATTTCAAACTCAAGCGATTATCGATAAATTGCATCTAAAGCCGTGCACAAAGCAGCCGCTGTCAGCCGCATCTGTGGTAATGATATGCTCGAGGATCCAATCCGCATTGCTGGCCGCACCACCGCACCACCGCACCGCCGCATCGAGGACGCCAGCCAATAGCCGTTCAATAGGGCATAAAGAGTAACAAAGAGCTTTGGGCCAACACTTAAATACAACGAAACGTTCTTAATCACACGATAGATACGTAGATACATAGATACGGCGGGCACTTGAAGCGGGTGGACCATGAACCCAAAAACTGCCAAATGCTTCGCCCAAGCGATTTCAAGTTACTTTCGACATTTCAGTCAGCTGTCAGCGTTGCTCCTGCTCCGGCTCCTGCGCTGGATATAAACGCTTACAATCTGCGAAATAAAGTGCACCAGAAATAGCTAGGAGCAGCCGCTCCGGCGTAAAAAATAATCAAACACAAGCTTCTGAACGCTTTGCGGCCTGAACGCCACCGGCCCCGCCACCCCTCCCATTCTTTAGCCAGCTTCCCCAACCTCGCACACGGCGCTTGGGCTAGTTGATTCGACTATTCGGCGCTTCACTTCCGTTTTTTGCACTTTGCATACAAAGTATCGTTAACTACTAGCATCAGTTCTGCCTCACACAACAATCAGAGGAGGCGGGCGGGAGCAGAGGCAGGGGCTTGATGGGCGCAACTCCACTGACATTGCGGTTTTTCACAGATTTCCTTCGTTCCGCATTTCGGCTGCTCTTAAATGGTTTCCTTATGGAAATTTCATTGAAATGTAACGCCACGAAAGTAGTAGTGGCAGCGGCCAGAGGTAAGCATCTGGCGTAGGGTTGGGTGGCTACGAGAAATTCATCGGGCCCTGAAAGCTATTATGCACAGATTTGAGCTCAACAGTTTTCTCGATTGGCCCCAAACACTTGCGCCCTGTCATAACTTTGGCGCATCGTTAACATTAAGTAGTCAGTCGTAAAGGTTGCCCGCCTTTAGGCCAAATTAAGAGCATTGAAATCGAGGCACCTGAGCCTGAACAATGGGTTTTTATGAAAAGCCAATAGTTGGCAAATTTATCCACTAACATTAACCATTTAAAAGGCGAGCCGGGTTCAATTGAAACAATTTTACGGAGCTTCATGACTGGTGCCTAATAGCGTGGTCAGGTCTTGTTCTCGATTGACAATATTGTGTTAATTATGATTAGATATAGTATCTTTGACTATTTCAAGGCTCACTCATCCGACATTTCGCCTGATAAATAAACTCGTTGCAACAGATTTCTTCACAGCACACTTTAATGACCTTTATTTATAGGTGTGCATAACCCAATAATTACACGATTTAAATAATTTGATTAATCCTAGAATATTACACAATTTTCAATTTAATTAAGTATATTTTGAATCACTTTATTCGTCAGGGCGTTTCATAACCATATACTTTGCCGCTCCAATCAATCTCCAGATAATCGATCCAGTATATTATTATTTCTCTCACTTGTCGCTCTCCGATTTTCCTCTCTCGATTATTACAGTTTCAATAGCATGGAGAAACATATTATCAATAATCACAAGAGTCATCATGGCAATCATTAGTAGCTTTGTGTTTTTTAAGGCCATTGTTAAATTTAAGTTGCTTGTGATTTTCAATTTTCTCTTAGTTAAGAATTAGGGACTTGGATTTTTTTTTTTTTGTATATTATTAATGTCATGGGTGACTTGATAGAAGCCAAACAGGTTAAGGATTGAAAGATCAAAACTGTTTATACCTGATATCTCAGAGATTCTTGAACGAAACATAAGTTCCAGTTGAGCTTTAGAACATCATCAGCCCATGCCCATGCAAGACTTAAGCCTTTGGTCTAAATATATAATATTTGATATCAGGCATACAAAGGCTACTATCGATTCTGTACTCCAGCTTCTATCTCTTCATCGTTCGTGTCCTTAATCGGAATAGGCTGGATTTTTTTCTGTGGCTTGCCACATTTTTATGTACTTTCTTTTCGGCTGAATCTTGTGGTTGCGCCGCCCAGAGGTCATAATTTCTTGTTAAGCCCACAACGCAAATGGCACTTTTACCTAAATGGACCATAAGGCGTTAAAATGTTGTTATCGCCCCAAGGCCCCCATCTACAATTGCCTCTCTGCCCGTAAACACACACACACACACACACACACACCGACCCACACCCTCGACACTGAGCCTTTACCTTGACTTGGCTGGCGCAATAAAAAGCCGAAATACATTTCGATTATGCGACGCGAGTTTTTCCTTTTCTTTTATATTTTTATTTTATTTGTATTTTTTAAATTTCATTTGTGCAGTTGGCTTTACAGGTCCTTAACAACAATTGAATGCTCTGTTGGCTTAAGTTAATCGAATTTATGAATTTACAGGCGCAATACAAATTTCTCGCTACAAAAAAAAAATAAATAAAATGAAATGGACTTTTTTATACAAAAGTATCCGATGTTTTGGCCTAAATGGGAGTTTGAGACTTTTCTATCATCATATTTAACACAGTTGTTTACAAATACACAACAATCGAATTTTAAATTATTAGGAATTAGAGCATGTGTGGAATATGCAAATGGTAAGTTTAGGTCCGTCCGCCCCATTTGAATGATAACGCTAATGAATACCTGTTACATTTGCAGCTGTTTAAAATTGGGCTGCAAGCTGCTTTGCATGTTGTTTTGTTCGATTTTCGGTTTACTTTTAATTGTAGCACTGGTTATCTATTTCGTATACTTCTATAACAAGGGCGATAGCTCCAAGTCCGGGAACAAGTCGCTGATTGACTTTTCATTCTAAAATTGAGACATCAGCATTCTGAATTTGTTCTGTATTTTAAAATAAAATTGTTGTGTCACAGATAATGAACAATATATTAAAAAGGTTTGGATAAATACGGAAGTGTTCTGCATAAATGAAAGATTTTGGCTGGCATAAAAATTGTATCATAAAGTGTGGAGGGACGTCAATTGCAGAACGATAGAAGGAGATCGATTCCAAGAGAAATGTGTAAAGAGAACTTTAGTTTAGTTTGCCAGAATAAAGCTTAGTCTTAGTATTGGGGCAAGGCACGAATGTATCCACAGTTTATTGCTAGATGAATCCTTTTCAATTTATTCAGAACTCATAGTTGACAGAAGAAAAATATCGACTGTGGGCAGTAGATTTTCGGCAAAAGCTACATGTGATCGCTAGCTTAGTTTAATATTCTGATTCATCAGTATATATATTTAGTTCGTTATAAGATAAATTATGAGAATATATACATATATCTATTTTATATTGTATCTTAATTGTATGCGGATTCATAATGCTGGCGGGTACTTCATTAATTCATTATCTAAAGTCAGCTTTGTTGTGCATAGCTATAGTTACCTAAATGCACGGGTCTGACTCAGTGGGAGCTACAATCAGATTCAGATTCAACTCAACTTAACCTACAAGTCGGCGGACACGGCTGTGCTATATTAATTATGTGTGCGACGTTATTTTTGTTGCTGCTGCTGCTGCTGTTGGTTCCACTTGTGTTTCTGCAGCTGGCAACTAGGCGTATGTGCAATTTATTTGCATATGATGACCGGCATTGCGTAAAAATTAATGAAAGGCAATTAAAAGCATTCGGAAATGTAATAAAATGGGTAATGCGCACGGCTAAAGCCAACGACAATTAAATGTGGTAGCTGTTGTTTGCTTAATGCAAATATAATATTATACGCAACAAAACTGTCAACTATAAATAAATAAACAATTTTAAATTGGTATGGTAAATAAGTATGCTTTAACATGCATACGAACAAAGGCCACTCGTTCAATTCAATGCAATTTGTTATAAATGTTTGGCAACATGTTTATGCCTATGAAAATTGAATTCAATTGTTCGACTTGTTTTTAGTGTTGAGAGCCAAATTGAATTTGTTATTTCGGGCTTTTTAGTTCATGTTGTTGTTGTTGTTGTCTGTAATCAATTGGCATGACAAATGCAGTTTGTCGTTGCAAAATTCCTTTGCTCATACCCTGTAGCTATATGCTATGATGTGTATATCAGCACAGTAAGACCTTGCATCGGTCTATTGGTATAAAATGTGTGATGTTACTTCTCGTGGTAAATGCACAAGCAGGCTTGTCTTAAATCCTACTCTGTGCAACGTCGAAAAATGATATCACACATAATTCACAAGAAAAAGAGCAACTTTCTTTCAAATGAAAGAAAGTATCAGAGTATTTTATTGTTGACCAATTAATTGCGCATACATTATTAGTTTCTAAGAAATTGTGTTAATGTTATTGTCAAAGGTTGACTCAAATCGTCGTCTGTCACATATGTTTTTGTTAAATTATAAAAAATTAATATAACATGAAATTAAGAGTATTTTATTGTTTACCAACACTGGTTAGCGTTCATTTGACACTATCGAAGGTTGACTCAAATAGTGGTCTGTCGCATAATTCTTTGATTAGTTATTTCAATTTATTTTATGCCTGTACGAACTTTTTGTTTTGTAAAATATATGGTATATAAAAGAAATCGAATATAGTATGCCAACATAAGGACTATAATAGATTATCTTTTATGTAGGGTAACTTATAGTTCAGCTTCTTCACAGCATGGAAAATCTTAGTTTTTGTTGTTGCCGCTGCAGCTGTTTGTCAAGTTTTTCGGTCATGCCACAAATCGGTAACAAACACTGTGCAGCGTTTGGAAACTGGCGCATTATTGCGATTTTACACGCTGCTGCACTTGAAAATGAAACGGACAATAAGCTCCACTTGGCTACAATAAGTTAGTCAGTTTGCAGCTTTTTAGGGGTGCGCTCGGGGGGCTGAGTTGTGGGACTTGGGGCGTGGCAGCCGCATCGTTGTCGTGGCCATCATTGCCACTGTCCGCCGCTAAAAGCTTTTTGATTATGAAAAATGTTCGAAACATATGCTCCAAATGACTGTGGAGCGTGCAAAGAACAAGAAGAAGCACAACATTGCAGAGAAGAAGCATCAGCAGCAGTAGCCACATCACCAGCAGCAGCAGCAGCAGCAGCAGCAGTAGCAGCAGCAGCAGTAGCAGTAGCCTGTACTCACTACCTTTCTGCTGGTAGTGTGCTTTTTGCACTGCACTACAAAACTGTGTGTATACGATGCCATTCGAAAGTACTTAAATCAGTATATGTAGAACACGTTCGCAACCATTGTGTAAGTGAACATATTTTTTCTCCGGCTTTAGTTTACTCGCCTTTCAGAAGTTATTGTTGTTGCTGCGTTTCTCTGTTTATTGTGGTTTCTATACCCTGTGCGCATTGAAACAGGGTATACAACTACAGTGCAAAGGCATGTAACAGTAGACCCATAAAATGTGTTAACATATCTTGATGAGGATGACGAGCTGTGGCAATCTGTCCATGTCTGTCGCCTCTGTTGTCATTTCACAAACTTTTGAAGCCTAAGTTAGATACCTTTTGCTTTGTATGCATGTGTAAAAGAAAACCTAGAGCTAGTTCATGTCAGCTTAGAGGGTATCTGCTAGTCGAACACTAGCAACTAGAGCACTCTAACTTGTCTTGCGTTTTACGTGCGAGTGTGTGTATTTGTTTTGTGCTTGTGCATTGTTAATGGTTGCGCTATTTTATTTTGAAATTAATAAAGTGGCAAAAAGCATACAACAAAACGAATATGTACTTCAAGAGTTTCCAACGTCCGAGTGGCGGTTGCAAAGTTTAATTTGTTTTATTGTGCTTTACGCAAAATGGCAAACAAATTGTGAATAAAGTTTGTCCAGATCTTGTTTTAATGAAGCAGCAGCTGTAAAAACTCGCCAATAATATAATTTCACTTTAACTACCCAAAGTTTATACACAATTTTCGAGCTTTTGGTTAAATGGTTAAGATAATGTTGTTTTTAAACCATTCTTGTGCTCTTAAAGCTTAAAATTGGAATCGATAGATAATATGAGAAATATAGCATATAGTAAATTTATATATATATAAAATATAATATATATCTATTCGAACTGTTATATAGCTTAATGTTTAAAGAGTTTATTTCGAGTATTGGGTTAAAAGGCTTAAGGAGCTTATGTACTTTTAAATTTTGATACGATCCAAACGATTCTATCCCGAATAAAGTTATATATGCAGCAATTTCTGTCTTTGTCTTTTGTATATCAAATTGGAATCCTTCTCTTCGATTTCTTAGGTACTTCAGGAGATTTATACTATCTTTAACACCATTAACTCTTCTAAATTTTTGTCAAGTTTTGCTCAACTCTTTTCATTACTTATTAAACATCTTTAAGATATTAACATATTTCTATTGTTTTTTTTTCATCTCTGATATTAATTTATTTAAATGAAGAAGTAAAGAATTTATTTTTAAACAACTAAAGGGAAACATTTTGTCAGAGCTTGGCTCTAATATTTGACGACAATCTCTGCTTTAGGTTAAACGTGCCTTTAAATGCTCCCAATTTGGCAATTTTTAGTAACGTCAAGTGTCGGCAGGCAGCTGAGAACTTGGAACAACTTCAAAATAAGATCAGACGTACTTAAAATGCTTCACAAAGAGACACACAAAATAACAATTAAACATCAGCGAAACTGACAAACTTTGTTGAAGAGCAAACAAACCCAAAATACATAACAACTGGCAGCTCGCAGCTGGAGGCAAGAGTATAATCCTATATGGATAGAGGCATGTATGTGCGGATGCAGTTGGTATGTATGTACTTGCCTAGCTGGCCGCAAAAGACGCGACGTTTGAAAAGTTCGCGCCTTGCACGGGTAAAGGTTACGGGCTAGAAAAACTTTGTCAGCGAACGTGACATGAAAATCGCAGCGCTGATGAAAAAATGCTAAATCGTGACTGGAATATGCGATGTTACAAAACGGGACCAGCCACGCCCCATCCAAAGAAAAAAACAAAAATTAAAAGAAGAAGAAGGTGAAGAAGAAAGTTACAGCTTTAGCGACACATGGCCCGCCTATGGCTTGCCAATTGAATTCCCCAAATAAATTTTAAGACATTCGAATCCCAAACTCTCGCCCATGTAACCACGAGAGCGCAATGCGCTGCCGCCGCTATTGGCCAGCCCAAATATAGGAACTCCATTTCGAGTGTTGGACAAGTTGGACTATATTTAGGCCAAGACCTGGCTATATGGCTGGCGGCGGCGGCTAATGGCTCCATTTGCTCTGTTGACTCAGTCCAATGCCCAAACCCGCAACCGGTTACTTGATGCAATGCAATGTGCTCGGGAGTGTGTGCACTTGACTTCGCCTGCTGTGATTTTATCGTTTAAAATATCATAAAAATTATCTGCCCGTTTGCT